>NC_056572.1:26508680-26648680 GCF_018340385.1 Cyprinus carpio
ATGTGATGGAAAAGCTGATTTTCAGCTGCCATTACTCAGTTATAATCTATCTGCCATAATCTACCATTACTCAGTTACAATCTATATAATTTATGGAATCTAAATATAACCTTTTCTCCGTATTATTGTGGTGAGCTGGATCAGTGACCCAATATCATATTCAAAAGGGAAGCTTATTAAGCATAATTATAATTATTGAATAGATGTGCTTTAACACTTGTAATCAAATTACTTATACAGCTCCATATTGTAAGCACAGTGAAGTTTCATTGCATTCTTCTAAATGTATGTGTATGTGTGTGTGTGTTGTTGACCCTCTGTGCTGGTTTGCTACAAGACTGAGATGAGTGTGATTAAAAAATCCCCTTCCATTTCCAGCTTTGTAAATGTCAACCCAGGCAACACTGAAACATTTGGAGGACAACACCCTCCATTTTCAGAAGCATGTAAAAAGCAACCTGCTATAAAATTTCTTTTTAATTACAAACTTGACAGAAAGCCAACATTTTTTTTTTTGTGAGAAGTGTTTTTTAATAAATAAATCCCTGCAATTCAAATAAGCGGGATCTTTCACTTTCAAAAGTACAAAATTCACCGTCTAGCTCTTTCTTGCACCTCACCTAGACTATACTCTATGTCACAAATTGTTATGAAAAAACAAAAACACATTATGTGCTTCTGTTATATTACCGTTATGTAGCTGCATCATCTGTTGGCGAGTGAGTCTTGCTGTTTTGAATGGTCACCGAGGTTGTGAAGAGACTGTATTTGTTGCTTTTTTAATCAAAAAAGCGTACGGGCGTTTTCTTGTGGTTTATGTTATTGTCCTATTCTTCGGGCCTGTGATTGTTTGTGCTTCTTTTTCATCAGTTTTCGCAAGAATACTTATACAACAAATGTGAGTGTTGCCAAAAAAAATGAAATTGCTCTTTGAAATCGGCTCTTTCCTGTCACCTACAAATGCCTCCGCTCTTTTTTGATGCACATTTCCTTTCACATGCATTATAGACGACCACAAAATGGGCCTTTTAGTTACCCTCAGTCAATGGTAATTACACACATTGCTAATGCCCATTTAACTTTTCCATAATGCGGTGTTTTCTCATCCAACTGTGTAGAGAAAACCTCCCTCATTTTGGACCCTTGAGAAATACCAGAGCTACTACAAGGCATAATGTCGTTATTACTGAACATTTCTGCTAACAATTTGATTCTGGCGTCCTGTACAGATTCTTTTGGACATAAATTTTTGTCCCCTAGTGTGATGTGTTTGCCGTATCTTGCTTTAACATGTCACTGAACTGCTACTGCCTTTGTTATTTACAAAGAACGTACTGGCACTATGGTTTCTTGCCAACATTTATGTAGGCGGTATGAACGTGCCACAGAGAAGCAAGATATACAAACTCCACATTAAGGTAATTAGAGTAATTACATAGAAGCTAATCGTTCAGAAGAACCCCTTATTTCCACACCATTTAGTGAAATAGATATGTTCTATATCTTGGTGGCTGTAGTATATTTTTTTGATGCCATGTTGTACAGATACTTTGAGCATGATTTTGATAATTGCCTCCCAGTACATCAGCTAAAAAGGTTTTTTTTTTTTTTTTTTGGTTTACCTGACAGCGTATGCCCTAATAAATGGAAGGGTTTGGTTTTGCTTTTTTTTTTGAAAACGTTTTTTTGTACAAATGTTGTGAAAATGATCCCCATTCACATGTATCTGTGAAAATGACTTAACATGCTGTATTGTGCATGCCGAGAACAAGTACAGTCATGGCCAAAATATCGGCACCCTTGGTAATATGAATCAAAGAAGGCTGTGAAAATTAAATCTGCATTGTTAATCATTTTCATCTTTATTTTAAAAAAAATTCACAAAAATCTAACCTTTTCATTGGATACTAAGGAATTTAAAATGGGGGGAAATATCATTTCTGAAATGAATGTTTTTACTCAAGATACACATTGGACAAACAATTATTGACATCCCTAGAATTCTTATGAGTAAAATATCTCGCGAAGTATATTTCCAATTCATATTCAACAATTCTGAGCACTCCAGGGTGATTATGAACATTAAATTATCAGCCATGGCTTCCTGTTTCACCGAAGATATAAATATGAGGGAAATCAAGCCCAGATTCCCTTGATCATCCATCACAATGAGAAAAAAACAAATAATATATTTTCTGATGTGCAGCAAAAGGATAATTGAGCATAACAAATGAGTGGAGTGGCTTTAAGAAAAGATCTAGAGCAGTGAAAATTCCCCATTTCCACCCAATCAGGGCAATAATTAAAGAATTTCCAATCAACATAAAAGTGTGTATGAAACTGCCTGGAAGAGGACATGTGTCTATATCGGTCCTAATGTGCAGTGAGAAGGAGAGTTTTGAGTGGCCAAGAGACTCTTCAAGGACCACAGCTGGAGAATTGCAGAAAAACCAGTTGAGTCGCGGGTTCAGAAGACCTACAGTACATCACCACATGTTGTTTGGGAGGGCTGCAAGAAAAAATTCTCCTAGCTCATCCAAAAACACACCACTCCAGCATATTCAGTAATCAGACATGACTGGAACTTCAAATGGGACTGGCTTCTATGATCAGATGCAACTAAAAATTTAGCTTTTTAGCAGCAAACACTCAAGATGGGTTTGGTGAACACAGGGATAAAAAGTACTCCATGTGTACAATGAAATATACTGCTGTATTTTTAATGTTGTGGGCCTATATTTCTGCTAGAGGTCCTGAACATCTTGTTTAGACACATGACATCTTTGATTATATCAAATACCAGCAGATAAAAAACTAAAACAAGTGACCTGACTCTATTGGAAATCTTATAATGGACCATGTTTGGATCTTCCAACCATACAAATAATCCAAACACAACCTCAATACAACAAAAAAAATGGTCCACTGGTTACAAAGGCAAGCTTCTGCTATGGCCATTCCAGTCCTCTGACCTGAACCCTATGGAAAATGAGAGGAGTGAACTGAGAGGAGAAGCACCATCATGGAGCTGGAAATCTGAAGGCTTACTGGAGTGATTCTGGATGAAGGAATGGTCTCTGATCTCTTGTCAGGTGCTCTCTAACCTCATCAGGCATTATAGGAGAATAATTAGAGCCGTTGAACTGGCAAATGGAGGTTTTCAAAAAGTATTGAATAAAAGGGTGCAGTTAATTGTGTCCAATGTGTATTTGAGAAAAACATTTATTTCATAATGATATTTCCCCCCATTTTAAATTCTTATTATCCAATGAAAGGTTAGATTTTTGTGATTTTTAAAAAAATAAAAGATCAAAAGGATTAACAATGCAGATTAATTTTCACAGCCTTCTTTGATCATGTTTACCAATGGTGCCGATATTTTTGGCCATGACTGTGGTTGTAGATGTCACTTTGTAAAAGAAACAATGCACATCTGTGCACATACCTATAGTCTGAACAGGTAATGTGCATGCGCATGAACTCACTGTTTTCACAAATTTAGAGTTTCTGAAATTTACGATTACACTAGCAATAGCAGTATTGCACTTTGAAACCTATTTTCAGGCCTCGAAATGCTATTGTCGTGTAAATGAATGGCCAAAATTCATGGAGGTGTCTGAACTTCATCTTTTGAAATATACAGAGACGGTAAGTTCTGTCCTCATTTTAGGTTTACAGCACTTACAAAACCCAAATGTTTATTATGTCCTGTTGTGCTCGAATCAGGTTAGAGACCTTTATAATAGCCAAAGCAAAAGAAATACAGATGTTTACTCTAATATTACAAGTTTAGATCAGATTGAACCATTTATTCCTCATATTGTTGGTTGAACAGTAAAAGTTTTGTTGAACTCTATGTTGTATGCACATCCCTCTTAGTTCTTAATAGTTTATTGTGAGCATTTTCAGAGCAGACACGAATTTGGTTGACAATTGTAAACCCTGTAGACACCTACATGAAAAGCATCCAGATGGACACAAAGGGCTATAGGGGTGTTTTTCACATGGTGTTCTCAGTAGTATTTTTTTCTTTTTTACCATTAAAAAATTCCTTCAGCAGATTTTTTTGTTCAGACATTTTTGTTATTATGTGTTTGAATGTGGCAAAACACACAAGTTATGTTTCAATCTATTTTTGTTTTATAAATATGTAACCAATAAGGCTGGATTGTATGAACCAAACATCATGTCTTGTTTTTTTTAGGCTGAATGGTGATACATGATGTGCATATCAGTATTTTCTGGGGAAAATAAATAAATAAGATTGTAATGGTGTTATTTGCCCTGTGTCATGTTAAAACACTGAAATCCTTGTGTGTCAGCATGGTGCCAGATAAACAAAAAATGGTCATTGGCAAGTAGAATCACAAAAAAACTGTTTCTGAATTCACACTTGTTACATAAACAAACAGAAGGGAAAAAAGAACAATAAAAGACTTAAAATGACCTGATTGCACAAGTGTGCAGTGCACACACCTCAACTAATACTTGGCTGAAACACCTTTTGCTTTTAATACGGCAGCCAGTCTTTTTGAATAAGAGTCAACTTAGCACATCTTTATTTGTCAGTTTTCCCCCACTCTTCCTGGCAAAAGTGCTCCAGATTGATCGTATTGCAGAGGGATCTCCTGTGTACATCCCTTTTAAGTTTGTCAATTGAATTTAGGTCTGGGCTCTGACTTGGCCATTATAAAAGGTTTATTTTCTTCTTCTGAAGCTGTTTCTTTTATAGACTTAGATTATGTTGAGGTTTACTATCATGCTGAAAGATGAAATTCCTCTTTATCTTCAGATTTTAATAGAGGCCTGCAGGTTTTGTGCCAAAAATGCTCTGATATTTGGCAATTTCCATGATTGCTTCTGTCTTAACTACTGCCCCAGTCCCAGCTGAAGAGAAGCAGCCCTATTGCATGATGCTTGCACCACCATGCTTCATCATGAATGTGGTGTTATTTGGATGATGAGCCCGTCTTGTTTTTGTGCCAAATGTACTTTTTTGTAAAATTATAGCCCAAAAGACATTCATGCAGCTCTTGGCAGCATTCTTGTTATGTTTCATCTTGTTTTAAACATAAATTTTTGATAGATGCCTTGTTGTCTCCACTTGTTGATGATGGCCTTCACAGTATTCCATGGCATATCTAATGTTTTGGAAACACTTTTGTACTATTCTCCTAATTGGTACAGCTTCCAACCCACATTTGTAAGCTTTTTGCAGTCCACAGCTTCAGCAATAAAATGCAACCAAGAATATATTACAGAAACAGGATTAGAATTAATTTGAAGTAAAAGTTTGAATGCGATTCATTTAAAGTCTCATCATGAAAATTTGTTCAAATTTATGCAACCAGGTAATTTTAGGTGTTTTTTTTTGTTTTCTTTAAAAGTTTAGGTTTGTTTCTTTTTTTTTTCTTCTTTTTTTTAATATTCAATTAAAGTTGGAAAAATATTCTTAAATTATTTGAATTAGAATTTTTTTTCACATCTCAAAAAAGCTGCAGTTTTAACAGGGGTGTGCAGACTTGTATGCCACACAAATGTAAAAAAGTTGTACAGGTTTGGAATGACATGTGGTTTGAGTAAATGACAGAATTTTCATTTTGTGTAAACTACAAACTAAACCTTTAAATACCTGCATTACTTTCAATTAAAAGGCTTGGAATAATGACATATACTATGGTTTTGGATTTTTTTTTGGTAAAAAAATACAATTTGATATTTGTTGCAGGCAGGATCAGAGTCATTAGAGTGTGCTACAACATTATATTCAGTATTAGCACTGTCATACTGTGCAACATTGCCATGCCTGTGCTGCTGGGATTTGAACTCACCAGAGTTTAATTGCCCCAGGCGCTTTCAACTGACTGCCCAAGGCCAGCATGAAATACATTTAGGAGGACAGTTGATGGTCCACTGCTGCGCTTTGTCATGAAAGCTTATCATTTGCATGTGTTTTGTAAGCCTAATTAAAACATTTAAGAGATTTTAAAGCATTCAAACACAAGTAGATATGAAAGAAACTCAACTGAGTACTTGCATGCTGTGTTTCGGTGCGCACACAGAAAGTTGCATCTCAGATGTGCAAACACCGAATTGAGTTCTCCTTTCATGTCTTCTTGCACTTGAACGAGCAAATACACAGATTCAAGCACAAAAAGACGTTTGAAAAGAGCTTAATACAGCACCTGCGCGTTGTCTTCTTGTGCACACATAGAGAGCCGTGTCTCACAGCCCTTGAACACCGAAATGAATCGTCTTGGCAAGTATCTTCAAAAACTGTTGGATATGTCTGAAGTGAATGTAAACAGTTGAGAAAGAAATCGGGTGTGTATCATTATATTGGATGCATTGTCTCTTAAAGTGACCATGCCTAATATACTAGCTATCGTCGGTGTCCTTAATGCTAAACCAAGAAAATAAAGAGAGAGAAAACCACTCACTGCTCTTAACTGAATTACTTTGTAGTTTTAACAAGAATTATTCTATATTTAATTTAAACAGTGAAGACTATGCACATGACATTTTATGTTTGATTATTCTGTTTCTGTACTTGAACACCTAAAAACTTAAAAAAAAACGTAAACATTGTTTAATTTGTATCTTTGTTCGATTCATGCATTTGTGCGATTTACACGATTTCAAACAGGGCCCATGGGGATAACCTGCACCGGGGCCCACAAAACCCAAGATAAGGCCCTGAGTAAATGTATTTGGTAGTTTAAACACCTATAAAATGACAATGTTAGTTGATCTATAATGGGTGATGGGCACCCGCCATTGTTAGTTTGTGCTGTGGGATTTACAAAACGTAAATTAATCCTCTCCTCCTGGAAGACATTAAACTAAGTTTCCTGTGAACTGGGAGAAGAGTAGACTAAACGTTATAGTAAACATATCGGTGTGTATTTTACAAACTATACATGTATTGTTTTGCGACTACTTATGTGTATTTAAATGTCTGAAACCTAAGATCACCATTGTATGGTTAAAAACACTGAATAGCTGTGATTGTATGACAAGTGTTACACTGCATGCAGACCAACAGATTTGTGTTAATTAACTTTAACAGAAACTAATCCACCAAACCATGTTTTCTCATCTAAATGTCATCTTGCAAGTCATGTAACTTACTGGCTTATGAGATCAGCAGAGTCATTCAGCGTTCATTATGTGTTGGACAGTAGCTACATTTCTGGTCTTTCATTCATCCATCAGTTGCAGATGTAAGCTTGCAAGATAAGAGATGATTTGCTTAAAGTTTGATCTGCTAATTTATCGCCCCTCCTCCCAAACCAATTACAGACTTAGATTTGCATCAGAATTACTTAATTACTAGATTAGAGTGGATGTTGAGTTTTAATTGGATGGTGGAGTCCTTGTAACAATGACCCCCCCGTGAGTGACAATTAGTGTTCATTATGTCTAACGCATGGCTGTATGTTCTGTTTCAAGGACTTTAATCAAAGCAGTACTTAACAACCAGTCCTTAAAGGAAACACAGCTGTTGTCCTTTGTGCATAAGCCATACTCATTTCACGTAGTCACGTCATGGGATCTGAGACTGTTACAAGGTTTCTGATACTGGAGAAGTTGCCTAAGTGACCTCTTTCACATTAATATGCCAACTTTGGATTTATATCTGATCTGATGTAAGTGGTCAAGGTGGTGTCATTTGCTCTTTTTTGAGATCTTTTCTCCATATTTATTTATTTATTTATTTATTGAATGGCATCTGTTTTGTGAGTGTTCCTGAAGTTTTGTTTCAAGGGGAGATTATTTCAGGTCTTACAAAGCATTTAAAATTCTGTTAAATATATATTATGTAATAATATTAAATACATACAAATACATGCATACAGTTTTTATTCATACTGTTATTTTTTTTTTTTCTTCACCTTTTTAATGATTGAAAAATTACTGAGTGGAACTTTTAAGTGCCATGTTTTTTGCCAGTGAGAACAGTGTTGAGCTTATTGTGTATTAATAGTGTGTTTTTTTTTTTTTTTTTTTTTTTTTTATTTTTTTTATTCTTTAGAGATTACTTTGGATACAGGGAACTGTAATATGGTGATTTAGTGTGAAATATATTTAAATAAACCCTAAAATTTATGAAACTCCTGTTGCCTAGTCTAGACTGCGTTGCAACACTATGTATCAGAAACGCAATTTCATGGAAATCTTTGAAACTCTATGCATTTTCAAACACAGCATGCTGGGTGGAATTTATCCAGAGAATCTCCAACGGTAGCTCTGCTCGAGGATGTTTGTAATGTCACAGA
The DNA here is from genome assembly GCF_018340385.1 of Cyprinus carpio. NCBI lineage: Eukaryota > Metazoa > Chordata > Actinopteri > Cypriniformes > Cyprinidae > Cyprinus > Cyprinus carpio. The sequence goes on from NC_056572.1 coordinate 26,516,960, forward strand.
GCTTGAAAGTCAAAGTATCTAATTGGTATCCGTCTTTGCAACGTTGATGAATCTAGGTTGGAAATTGCAGCTCACTTAAGCCAGTTACCTGCAGAAAGTCATGAATGTATTTAATACACTTAATGACATGCCTCCCATTAAATAGTGTTTCTTAGAATTTTTATCCCACCAAAACTCTTTCATGTCCCTCGTTACCAGTCCCATTTATGGACAGCCTGTCCTCATTTCTTATTAAAGTCTTCACCCTCTGAGGTAATGCACTGATCTGTAGCTTGTTGGTCTAAGTGCTTTTTGCTGGGTTGCTGATGGTGAAGTAGGAATGCTGGCTGAAGAAGAGGGAAGCAGAGCTTTTTAATGCATAAACATCCAAGGAACTTGCCTCATTCGTTCTTATTCTCTGGCTGCCACGTTAGTGCATTATGAAGATTCGTGATGCTGGAAGGTGGTGCGGCTTCCCACCGGGCAGTGAGTGTTGAGCTGCGTCAAGCTGAACAGGGCTAATGCCACTGCCTGCTGCCCAGCAGTGAGACCTCTCGGTGGGATACAACTCTAAGGTCAAGCATGACTGGAGAAGAGACAGGCCATAACATGCGCACCTAACAAACGTGTAAACGTGCTTGAGCACTTGTGCGCACACAAACACAACACGCACAGATCCTTAAGGGTTTCGTGTTGACTCACTGTTGTTTCTGCGACAATGCTTTGTTAATATTAATCAAGACAATACAGTAAAGGGTTTAGTGTTTAAGGGTAACTTGACTGTAACCAATAATTATGTGAGAGAAGATACATTTTTAAGCATAGAAAATATTAAATGTTTTTCCAGATTTTTATTTGTATTTTTTTATTAGATAGATATAGATAGATAGTTAGAAAATAATTTGAAAAAAAAAAAAAAAAAAAAATCATGGGATAAACAGTTTTAATAGGAAAAAGATTAGTGCACGTTGCTAAAGTTTATGCTTAAAACAAGTGGTGAAAAAAAACATTAAATATTAATGTTTTTCAGAGAATCAATATTTTAATAATTTAATCAAATTAACTTTTTTATATATATATAATATATATATATATATATATATATATATATATATATATATATATATATATATATCTTTTTAAATGAAACAAATAAACACCCCTTTTTATGAAAGGAGTTTTTTTTTTTTATAATGTATGTTTAATAATAATAGTTTATTATTATTATTATTATAACTTTTGGATAATAGAAAATTTCAATAGTGTTTTCAAAAGTCTACATTTCTTTGAGTAACTTTTTAATGAAAAAAAAAAAAAAAAACACATGAAAAAGCTCTTTATTAATTTTACATTTAACGCAGTAACACATACCTGATTTATATCAGAATCTGTCATGATCTGTTTTGGTGTAATACAGATACCACAGACTGTATCAAGGCAAGCTGTATAGTCTAGTCACTTAATGCATTATTTTTTCTTAACTAATGGAGAGAGACATGAGTGTTTCTTGACCCTTCACATAAGAGGAAACCTATAATTCAGAAGAAAAATCACAAATTTTGTGATTGTGAGAGACAGTCACTTTTGTTTCCTACTGTTTCTCTGTGTATACTGAAGTGTTGTCTCAGACTCCAGCTGAGATGATGAGCAGTGTGTTCTGATCTCATCAAGAGCATGAAATACTGAATGGGCTCTTAGGGGGGGAAAAATAGTGTAGAGGCCTTTTGTCCACTCAAAATGAGGCCACAAGGTCATTGTTCATCATTGCATAATTTCCTTATACATTGAAACTCCATTTATCAATCACTATGAACAAACACTATGAATTTTTGCGACAAAATACAATAGAACCTATTATGTTGTCTACACTGGATGCCACATGGCTGACAAATTCCCAATAGTAAACTGCTGCTGCATTCTATTTATGACGTACCGACACTAATTTCAAATTATTTTCAATGGTCGCTTTCTCGCGTCCACTGTAGACAGATTTTGGCTGTTGCTGCGCGCTGCGACACTACAACTGTCGCGTCTGGTGTAGACACAGTGTAATAAAGGCAGGAATCTCTGTGTGTCTGTCTGTCTGTTTGCATTTTTATTATGTCGAGAGCCAAGAACCGTTCATCCAATCGACTTTAAGCGTGGCGGGTGTGTTGCTGCGGACCCAAGGGAGTGCAGTGTCGCAGTTTGGTCCAATAAGGCAATGCAACACATTCAGAATGAATAAACTTTTAATAAACTACAGAACAGCGCGAGCCAAAAGCGGCACACCTCACACGGGCAGGGCTTAAATGCTCCGAGAATGGACATTGCACTAGTGATACAAAACACACTGGTCTGTTAAGAGCAATACTTTTAATCTAGACAAATTATTATTATGGTTGGCTATGGGCGATTCATGATCAAGGGAGAATGAGAACCATTTCGCAGGGGATGCCAGGTGTTAAAAAAAAAAAAAGAAAAAGAATATTTAAATCTCAAAATTGAAAATCAAATGCCAACCCACCGAACGAATAATCAAATATTCTGGTCCATCCCTAGAAACATCCAGGTAGAGGGCATTCATTAAGCTATTTTTATTATTACCTCAATATTCCCTCATTTCAAAACAAAACAAATACGTAAAAATAAATAAATAATTGTGACAAATTAAACAGATGGACTAACTGTATGATGATACATAACGTGGAAATATTAGATTTTTTTTTCTTCACCCAAATACACTAAATGCATGTCTTCAATTTTTGTCCTTGAGTCTTTAGAGGTTTCAAAGATACAAGCATTATTAGAACTGACTAGATACCCTGAGCTAGTGAGTCTAAAAGTGACCTCAGGCAAGTTATTGCACACATAGTTTGAAGCAGAGAGCTGTCAGCTATTAAATGAACTTCAAATGTTGTGAATGTTATACATCCTACACTGTTATGTAATGTTCAGAGTTTAATCTAAGTAACTGTAATTTCACATTATATTTACCAGAAAAGTAATTTTTTTTTATTTTGGAAACAACAGAGCTGTTGGCATGAAAATGTAAAACAAATTACTGTTAAAGCTTGTCAAATACAATATTTCAAGCGCTTTCCTTACCTTTCCACCCCCCCGCCCCTTGGAGAATCTGATGCGATTCTCAACTAATGAGTCGTCTTTGTTACCATCACTTTTGTAAAATTCATATGGTTTCGTCTGAGTTAGAATTTTTAAACAATTTTTATTTAGTCAACACTTCTCACACGCTGGATGGACCTGACATCAAAACTCAACACGAGAGGCTGTGCAAAGACCAGTCAACAGCGTAATGAGCGTAAAAATTACATGTGTTACTGCACATATATAATGTCATATTCAGATGGAACAGGACAATATTTCACTCTTTGTGTAAGCTGCATGCTTCTCAACTGCTTTTGCTGACCAACATTAACCCACATTTTTTTATATATTTTTTTTGTACTTTTTTAATTTACCTTGAATATTCTAAATTTTTCATAGAATTGCAATTTTTGCAATTCTAAAAAACATGACTAAATGGTTTGAATGTCTTGTATTATTAGTGATCGCATCAGAACATACCTGAGTTTCATTTTGTGTTGTGACCCAGCAGTGATAAGAAAAGTGACCTCCTCCAAGGTCATCAGAAGAGACAGATATGAATCAGTTTTTTTTTTTTTTAAAGCAGCAAGAGTGACATCTTTCCATCCCTTGATTCACAGTTGGGGAAAAATGTGACGTTGCTCAGGTAATAAGATGCTCAGCTGACAACCAGATTGTGACAAACGATCTTGCTTGTGCTGAGACGCTCAATCAGGAATGCTAAGGGCTGGTCTGTAGCCTTAAGTTTGCTCCTGAGTAATTGCATTTGAGACTTCATTAATCAACAAACAGACAATAAAGTAAACCCTCATTTAGCCCTGATGAAGCAGAGACTCTTTGGCAGATCTCATAGACTCACAGAGGAAGGAGGAGGAAAGCATCTGTTTGTCATTTTCATTGCAGACGGACCTCTAGCCTCATCATGAAGTCTGAGGGTGGGATGGAATTTTGTTTATTTACCATAGAGGACATTTCAACCTCTGCAGAGAGCCAAGATAAATATATGAATGTGTTGGTGAGTTGAGACATTATCTGACAATACTGCAGATGGTCTGCTAAATGAAAAAGTGTATTCAAAGGAGTAATTAATTAATATTAATTACATAATTTAATTATTTTCATTTAATATGATTATTTTTATTCACATTAACAATATTATTATTATTTAACAGTATTATATTAACAGAAATAATATAATGGTTATTTATTGTTATATTATATAACATTAAATTATTTAAAGCATAATAAATAACCATTATATTATTACTGCTAATATATTATTATTAATTATATAGAATAATTTTATGTATTGAAAACACTTTATCACTTTAGAAAATTTACCGAACATAAATATTTTTAATGGCCATGTAACTGTATGTGTTTTATTTAATAAAAAATAATAGGGAAACATGTTGTTCTTATTCTTATCCTTTATTTAAATTCTAAAAAAAATAAACAATTCAGTTGAAATCACTATAAAAAAAAAAAATAACTATAATAGTATTGAACTGTAAATGATTAAATTATAAGATTTTAATTAAAAACCGCAACAATATGTATTATTATTATTATTATTATTATTATTATTATTACTATTACTATAATTATATATACATTATACGTGTGTGTGTGTGTGTGTGTACTGTATATATATGTATATATATATATATATATATATATATATATATATATATATATATATATATATACACACATATTATTATATATAATTTTTATTATTATTATATAACAACTGCAAAATTAAAATACTAATATTTACCCTTTTTTTCTTGTTAAACCATTTACATTTTATTTTGGTGGAAAAATATGTATTCTTTATTATTTATATTATTTATCATTTTACTTGTATGTAAAATACTTTTCCATTATCATGAATTTGTTTATGTATTATTTTTCAGCAAGTTGTGACAGACAGCATGCCTAGGCCTTTCTTGGGTGAGCCAGCTGGGTTCTGCTAGCTTCTGCTTAAATTGCATCATACAAAATCTGTCCCTCAGTGCAGTCACAAAAACGCACTGCACCACACACAGATAAGACAGCACAGGAGTCCTCCGGCTGTGTCTGGCGCAGCTTTCTCCTACGCATAGTCTTTATTAAATGGCAGGCCAGAGCTAGTGTGTCAGGCCCAGCGTCCTCCCTTTGAAAGGCTCTCATCAGCATTGATCTGCCTGCTTGCCCATGGGAGCAAAAGAAACTGTAGAGATGAAAGCTGCCCTGTCTGCTGTCACCTACTGACATGCATCCATTCACTTACACGTACATACACATACACAACATGCCCTTGCCTTGTCCTTTCAGTTTTACCTCAGTTGAAGTAAGGTGAGCTAGCTGGGGGAGAATATTCAGTTGAAAAACAGAGAGAGAATTTGCAGGGTATCTGCATGATACCCTGCTTTTTATATTATTATTAATTATATAGAATAATTTTATGTATTGAAAACACTTTCAATACCATGACTTAGGTGCCCTTGAGCAAGGCATCGAACCCCCAACTGCTCCCCGGGCGCCGCAGCATAAAAATGGCTGCCCACTGCTCCGGGTGTGTGTTCACAGTGTGTGTGTGTTCACTGGAATGTCACTTCACTTATCGTATCTCTCCATCCTTTCATGTTTCTCTACTCAAACCGGTCCATCCGGATGCTGACCCCAATCTTCACTTCACTTTTCACTTTCAATTTAAGACCTTTTAATGCTCAGTAGAATAAATGCCTAATAGAAACTCAGTTGTTAAGGGAGTGAATGAAATAAGAAATGCACTTATTTCTAGTAGTTGTAGGTAATTTTAATTCTTGTTTTGTTTTATTTTAAAACATTTTAAGTAGACATGCACCGATGTATCGGCGAATAATCGATATCGGCTGATCAAAGCAGTTTTCTGCGTTATCGGCCATATGTTGTTTGTTTGATTAACAGCCAATGATCAGGGCTGATTATTTCTTGTCAAACAAAAGGCAGCAGAAAAGCCTTGAATTTAGGGATGTCCGGGTTAAAGCAACAATAACGCATTAATGCAGCACCGTTAACATGGGTTCTGTTTGACCCAATGAACCACTCGTAGTTCAAGCCAGGGTTTCCGGGTCCACGGTTTTTCACTTTTCAAAACATTATTTGTAATGCACCTCTCAACCAATCATCACATACAGATTATGGTAATAAACAAAGCCTTAGCTTCATTCATATCCTGTACATTTTATTGCAAAATTCAAACAAGTTTTAAGTTCAAGCCGCAGCGTGGAGTGCGAGTCTCTTCCACTTTCATACAAGCTATAGCTTGAATTGAACATGAAAGAACATCAGAAGGAATGTTGAAAGATACAACTTACCGAAATGTATCGTGTCACATAATCACTCAGACTTTCAACAGTACTGTATGTCACTTAACATTGCATTTACCTCAGGAAAGTTACCCAGTGTTCACACTGTGTTTGTTTGCCATCAAAACACTAGAGGAAGCCTGTTTACTGTTAATTATATATGTATGTTTGACTAAATCTGTAATTAAGAATTTTTTTATTAAAACATGAATGCATACAAATGTTTTTTGAGTGTCATTATTGTATTTGAATAATCGGAATAATCAGCTATCAGTATTGGCTGAGAAATTTCGTATCGGTGCATCTCTAATTTTAAGTCATCTTGAGGCCCCCCAGTGGGCCCCGACCCTCTGATTGAGAACCACTGATCTAGTTAATTAAAATAGAGATGTTAGATGTGTTTTATGTCTGCTCTTTAGAGTTTAATGCGATGATTAAAGGACATTTGAACAAATTTGTGTGTAGTTTTAGGCTTTTGTGAGCGTTGGTTCACTTTTCAAGTGTCAGTTTTCCCGTGACACACAATAAATGAACGATGATGCATGAGAAAATGAAGAAACAATTTTTCACTGGAATAATCAAAATGTTTTTGCCTGTGATGAGGTGAAGTGGAAATTGGAGCTTGAAATACAATGAGTATACTTTTTATTTGAATTTCTACATTGTTTACTTAAATGGTTTGACCTTGGAACATTAAACTTTTTGCACTTACTCTGTTCTTATCTTATATGTGAAGCTGACAGTATGTTTTCTCTGTTGTTTTCTCTAGCTTATATTGAATTTGGAATGTTCCTCCTACTTTTTAAAATAACTTTTAAGTTTTGAAAAGTGAATTTGAGACATTTGAGACAAAGCAGACAGCTTGAGTTGAGGCATTTGCACAAAGAGGAGAGAAATGGCAATCTGTCCTTCCTCCTGCCTCCTGAAAGGCCCATTTAAAGCGTTGGAGCTTTGAGGGATGGAGGTGACTCAGAGAGATGTCAGAGTGGAGGGCACAGACTCAATCCCTCAGCTTTGTCCAGAAGGACAGGATCTGTGCCTGCATCTCTGCCACACTTGCAGCCAGATGCCAGTGCGCTGCATGTCAAACAGCCAAGCGGGGCCTCTATCCACCTGACACACGTACAAACACACGCAAATCCATCCCACATTTCTATGAATATCCTCTAGAGCTCCAACTTCGGAAAGGCTCTCCGCTGACTCTGCCTTGTCTCCATTCTTTGTTTAGTCTCCAAGCATTTTTCCTCTTCTCATAAAGCCTAGCTCAGAGGTTTTGGTGGCTAGAGGTCCTCACAGACTTGCAGGCTTCACCACTTCAGTTAGGAGAGGCTTCATGGATCTTAGTCAGGGTAGATGCCATATTCAGTTTTACATTAATTAAATTGAGCCAGTTAGGTATAACACAGTAGACGGTTTAGTAGGTTGTTCTAAAGCTTGTAGTCACTGTATTGATTGCTAAATGACATTAAAAACATCAAAAATATGTACACAACAGAAATTAATACTTTTATTCAGCAAGGACATTTTAAATTGATAATCACTCATCAGAAAATACATTTATAATATTACAAAATATTCCCATTTCAAATAAATATTTTGAAAAAATTTTTGAACTTACCTTTTTAATCCTGAAATAATAATACTAATACTAATAATAATAAAAATCTAGTGCACTAAAGATCAAGCATGATCTAGGATCTGAGGAGCAACTACCCATTTGCTGGCAATTATGCAATACGAACTTTTGCATAAAATAAAAATGTTTAAATGGCTATGTATTTATAAAAAAATATAGAAAGAAAAATGATTATTAATTGACATCACAACCACAAAGTGTCTTTAAAAACTCTCTTTTGTGAGGATCTACTTCCTTCCACCACAGATTCAAATCTCAGTTTGACAGTTTAACAGTTGAGCCCAAGCCTCCGTAACTAATTTGAAAATGTCACTTTAAAACTAGTAACAAAGTAACGTTGAGTTGCTTCATTAACCCTCTGGAGTCTAAGGGTATTTTTGGGGCCTGGAGAAGTTTTGTCATGCCCTGACATTTGTGCTTTTTTCAGTTTCTTATAAATATCTAAAAGGCTAAAGTCTAATCTCACTGTAATCAGCACAAACTGGGCTATAATAATATGTGAGCAGCATGTATGTACATGATTGTGTTTTTGAGAAAAAAAATGTTATGCGTGGTTAGTGAAATACTAAAAATGTTAAATCACTTGAATAAGGCAATAAAACCACATACAGAAAATTGGTTTCCCAGGACTTTTGAGAACTGGAGCTTGTAGCCTAGAATTTTTTTTTCTAAATGATGTGAAAATCATCTTGTTTACTCACTTACAGAAAACAATATATTGATTTAAATTTTCTAAGACACTTTTTGTTGTTGGTAAAAGTCATATGCGAGTAGGGGTCAACTATCATGAATTCACACACCTGAGAAGACAAAGGCCTGCATAATGAGCTGCATAATGAGCCATTCAGTCAGCTGTGTCACTGAGAGGGATGAGTTACAAGAAAGAGTGTGAGGTAAAAATAAATGTATATAATTTTATGTTTGTAGTTTATTTAGAATATATTTAATTATCCCATAACATAATTTAATATTCACTTGTGAGTGCAGTTAAACAGTTTATTAGGAACAATCAAAGCTGACTTTCAAACTGATTTTTTTTGCATCATTACTCCAGTCACACAATCCTTCAGAAATCCTTTTAACAATCTTATTTTCTACAAAAAAAAAAAAAAAAAAAAACTATTTTTCACAATTATCAAAATTATTGTTAGAGCCAAATGCCGCTTTGTAATTGGGTTGTAATTTCTTTGTCTAACACTGGGTGGCGCATGTTTGTAACTTGGCCTCAGGTATAAAGGCAGCAGATACAATGTTGTCTACAGGTGTTTGACCCGGAAGGGCAAAGGGGTTTTTGACCGCTTGCGCGCGGCGCTTTGTATTGTTACACTGATGGAAACTGCTATGGACAATGCTGTATTAAAATAAATGGACCACTTTGGATTTCAACGTCAACATTCGTCTATACGTTTTTGGTTTAGCACAGGGCAATCAAGTGAGCATAGTAACAAAGTGTGTCAATCACGGCTTCTCCGGGCTCAGACATCTAAGTAGTTCGGAACCAAAGCAAACTCCTTAACATTAGTCAAAAACCCCCGCATCAGTTCGGACTTTGTTTACAAAGCGTCGGAGTCTTCGGCATGCATGCATGGAATTGAGAGCAGTCGAAGAGCCGTCGGTTTTCTTGTGGATTATTGTTTGGATATTACGTGGGCTTTTTGGTGACAGGGAGTTGGTTTGATACCGAAATCAGACCACGGAGTAACGTTACGAGGGACCATCTGATGACGGCACGGCGGCGCCCAACGAAAGAGGTATTTGTAGCGCTACCATCCTTAATGGCCATTTTAAATTGTGTGCACACATATACCCGGGTATATAAAACAAACAAACAAAAAACAAACAAACACGTGATAAATACCGGCAGATTGACCGGAGACTTTTCATGACTTTGTGAACTTTGCGTTAGACCTACGGACTTAGAAGCGAATCGTTTGATCGATTGTTTAATATGGATAAACAATCTCCCGCGATTGAACAGACTGCAATGCAAGCTGTTAGTAAACCCAGCAGTGTTAATGTTGGTGATCACAAGGATTCTAAACGTGCAGAATTGCTTGTTGATAAACTAATTACGTTGCAAGCAGATAGAAAGTCTAAATTGGATAACGCCAGCATAATTAGAAAATCAATGCAAGATTTAAAAAATCAAAAATCACAGTTACAAAATGCTTTGAAGGAATTGATAGAAACATGTAATGATGCAAAGCGTATTCATGAGTCTTTGTTGAGTTTATTGCCTGTTGATGAAAAGGAAAAACATGAAGTGTGGTTTAAAGCAAAGATGATAGCTAATAATGATGTCATGTCTGAAACAAAGGGCTTTGTTGCAAGGTGTTCTAAAAAGGGTAATGTTGCTTTGTCAACTGTGTCACCTGAAATGTTTGATGCTGGTTTAAATGTAAATGGTCATGGGAGGCCTAAAGCAAATGTGGGTTTTAAAGCTGTGCATGAAAATGGCAAGGGTGGGGATGGTGTCAATCAAAACGACAGCGTGTCTAATATCAGCAGCGAACGGTCACATAAAACTGTTAGCAGTGGAAGATCCAGCACTTCCTCAGCTAGGATAAAGGCTGAGGCTGAGAGAGCTGCAATTGTGGCTAGAGCTGCAGCTTTGAAGGAAAGACATGCCCTTGAGGAGCAGGAACAGAAACTGAGGAGGAGAAGGGAGCAGCTTGATGTAGATGCAGAGTTGGCGGCATCTGCTGCTAAGTTGTCTGTGTTACAGGCCGCCGATCAGAAAGGTTGTTCAGCAGTATCCTCAAATGGTATGAATTCCTATGTGGAAAAGGAAAAAAGGAAAATGCAATCAAGAAGTGTCCTAAATCCTACAACAAAGGAATTTCAACCTCGATTATCAAAGCTAGCACAACATATCTCCGCAAAAGGACCGTTACCACCTAACAACCCGCTGTCACCAGAGGTGCTCAAAAGGCAAACTGAGCTGTGGTGTAAGGAGGCCTCTAAACATCAGTACGATCCACGTGAGCTACAGCAAGGAACATTGGAACCAGCTGAGTATCAGCAGCAGGTGACAACCGTGCAACAACACGAACAGCAAAGGTTTTTCACGGACCAGCCAGCCAATGGAACTCATTCCCTAGATCTACTGGCCATTTTACAAAGACAAAATGACATTACCGCTACCCTGGTTCGCCAACATCATATCTCATCTCTGCCATTAAGAGAGGTTCCTGTGTTTGATGGGGACCCTCTCCAATTCAGACCGTTCACTAGAGCCTTTGAACAAGGTGTGGAAAGCAAAGCTGGAAGTGCAGACTGTCTTTATTATTTAGAGCAGTTCACCAGAGGACAGCCACAAGAGTTAGTGCGTAGCTGTCAGCATATGGCGCCTGACCAGGGCTACAAAGTGGCGAAAGGTCTTCTGCAGGAACACTTTGGCAATCCATATAAGGTCGCCATAGCTTATATGAAAAGGGCATTGGCCTGGCAAGTGGTTAAGGCTGAGGATTTGAGAGCACTGCAAGACTATTCCTTGTTTTTACGTGGCTGCTGCAATGTAATGGGGGAGCTTCATTATGTGCAGGAACTGGACATGCCGGTCAATATGAGGACCATTATCTCCAAGCTGCCATATAAGATGAGAGAGCAATGGAGAACTACAGCTCATGACATCATGGAAAGGTCTCATGACCGAGCCCACATTAATGACTTGGTCCAATTTATTGAACGCCGTGTCAAAATCCTTTCGGACCCTCTGTTTGGCGACATACAGGATCCACATACTTCCTCACTACCAAAGCCTTCTTCAAGGTTTAATTCACAGCCCAGGAGCTATGTAAGGGGTAACATTGTTGCTGCTGCTGTGACTGAAGAGTTGTTTGAGGACGTAAAGGAGCAGCCGTTGGGTATAGAGCACACTGAAGAAGCTAAGTGCCTTTGGTGTGATCGTCGCCACCTTGTGGAGGAGTGCAAGCAGTTTAAAGGTAAAATGCACAAGGAGAAGATCCTCTTCCTGAGACAAAAGGGAGTTTGTTTTGCATGTCTACGCGCCGGTCACATGAGCAGGGACTGTGAGGGTCGCTTGGCATGTAAAAATCTGTGGACAATCTCACCCTACTGTGCTACATATTAAAAGACAATTGACTCAGGAACAGTTAACAGCTTCACCTGGCCAGCAACAGTCCTCTCCTCAAACATGCGGACATATAGGGGCCGGTAAGGACCAGAGTGTGTTAGCCATCCTTCCTGTGAAGGTGAAGTCGGCGAAGGGAAGCCATGTAATTACAACCTATGCTTTTTTAGATCCAGGAAGTTCAGCCACATTCTGCTCTGAACACCTGATGCGGAAGTTGAACATCACAGGCAAAGCAACAAGTTTCATGTTGCGCACAATGGGGCAAGAAAGGGTCGTTTCAGCATTCTCTTTGTCAGGTCTGGAGGTGTCTAATTTGGGACGGTAATAATTATTATAGCCTTCCTGAAGTATTTACACAGAAAAAAATGCCAGTCACTGTGGAAAATATGATCCGGTCGGAGGATCTGGCTAAGTGGCCTCATCTATCAAGTGTGCGCATCCCAAGTGTGAAGGCAGATGTTGACCTGTTAATTGGAACTAACGCACCCAAGGTATTAGAACCCTGGGAGGTCATTAATAGCAGCCAGAATGGCCCGTACGCTATTAGGACAGTGCTGGGATGGGTGGTTAATGGCCCACTGAGTGGAAACAGTGATGCATCATTATCCTCAGCCACAGTAAACCACATTTCTCTGCAAAGGCTTGAAGATATGCTTGTCAGTCAATACAACCATGATTTCAGTGAGAAGGCTGCAGAGGGAAAGGAAATGTCTCGAGACGACATCAGATTTATGGAGATCATGGATTCAGCAGTGCTACAAGATGGAAGGTACTGTTTAAAGTTACCCTTCAAGAAAAAGGATGTTTCTCTGCCTAATAACTTGGTTGTGGTGAAGCAAAGGATGCAGGGCTTAAGAAGAAGGTTCTTGAGTAATGACCGCTTGCACCAGGAGTATGCACAGCATGTGAATGGCCTTATTGTTATGCAGAACTTGTGCCCCAGCAGAAGCTTCAGGGTGAGCCTGGAAGAGTGTGGTACATCCCTCACCATGCGGTCCATCACCCAAGGAAAGGAACACACTTCGGGTTGTGTTCGATTGTGGAGCCACTTTTCAAGGAGCATCCTTGAATAAGGAGCTGCTTCAGGGCCCTAACCTCACCAGCTCGCTGCTTGGGGTCCTGTTTCGTTTCAGAGAGGAACCTGTAGCATTCATGGGTGATATACAAGCCATGTTCCACCAGGTAAAAGTTGCAGAAGAAGATCGCGACTTCCTCCGTTTTCTCTGGTGGCCAAACGGAGACGTTACCCAGGACTTGATGGAGCACAGGATGACCGTTCACTTGTTTGGTGCTGTGTCCTCTCCCAGTTGTGCAAGCTATGCACTGAGAAAAAGCGCCGATGATCATCAGTTTGAGCTTGCTGCCAATGTATGTCAAGCTGTCAAGAAAAACTTTTATGTGGATGACATTTTGAAGAGCTCCGCCACCGAAGGGGATGCTATCCAGATGATCAAAGACCTAACTTTACTGTGCCAGAAGGGAGGTTTTGTCTTGGAGAAGTGGATTAGCAATAGCCGCGCCGTCTTGCATGCCATCGCTACAGAGCGAAGGGCTAAGGATTTAAAGGAATTGGATCTGGATCGGGACAAGCTGCCAGTGGAGAGAGCTCTGGGTCTATTGTGGTCTGTAGAAACCGACTCCTTCAAATTTAAGATCGAAGTTAGGCAACGGGCACTTACCAGACGTGGTATGCTGTCAACCATCTGCTCAGTGTATGACCCCCTAGGCTTCCTGGCACCAGTAACACTGCCTGCAAAGGTGATGCAGCAGGAATTATGCCGAAGAGGATGTGCATGGGATGATGCCTTACCATCTGACATCTTAAAGCAATGGAAAATATGGTTGGAAGACCTGGACCAGCTCAATGCTTTTGAGGTACCAAGATGCGTCAAGCCAGTGGACTTTGGTGAGGTTGCCCAAGCCCAGCTGCATCACTTTGCTGACGCCAGTGAAGCTGGATATGGGACTGTTACATACTTGAGGATGTTGAACCAGCAACGTCACATCCAAGTCTCCTTTCTGCTCGGCAAGGCTAGGGTGACACCATTGAAGGCCATCACTATTCCACGACTGGAGTTAACAGCAGCAGTTCTTGCTGTATGTGTAGACTCAATGCTAAAGGTGGAACTAAATTTTAGGTTGGAAGATTCTGTCTTTTGGACAGATAGTACTTCCGTCATAAAGTACATCAAGAATGAGGATAGACGGTTTCACACATTTGTGGCTAATAGAATTTCAACCATCCGAGAGGCATCAGAACCCTGGCAATGGAGGCATGTCTGCTCCAAGGACAATCCGGCTGATGACGCATCGAGGGGGTTGACGGCTGTAGACTTTCTACAGACCAGTAGGTGGTGGGAAGGTCCTACATTTCTGTGGGAGCAGGAGGAGAACTGGCCTAATACTGCCCTGGATGCTTCATTGAATCCTGATGACCAAGAGGTGAGAAGAGAGGCCACCACAAATGTGATCAATGTGTGTGACTTAGTCAAGCCCACTGACCAGCTCGTTAGCTACTTTTCTGACTGGAGGAAGCTCAAGAGGACAGCCGCTTGGTTTCTCCATTTGAAGGTAGTGTTGTTGGAAAAGGCTCGCTGGAGAAAACAGCTGAAGGGGCCTTTGGTAATCCAGTCAGAGGAAACTAGTCGAGCCAGTTCAAGGCAGACTGATGGGAAAGGGTTCACTGTGATGCCTAGGAGTAAAACCCTGACTGTAGATGACTTGTCAGAAGCAGAGGCTGCAGTGATTAAATATTGCCAGCAGAAACGATTTGAGGAGGAGATTGCTTCATTGTCCTCTAAGAATGCAGCGGTGAGTCGTCAGAGCCCAATATATAGGCTGGACCCTGTCTTGGTTGATGGTCTATTGAGGGTTGGAGGGAGGCTGAGTAGGGGAGCGATGCCTGAGGAAGTTAAACATCCCATTATCCTCTCCAAAGAGCAGCATGTGGCAACACTCATCCTCAAATATGTTCATCAGAGTTTGGGGCATGCTGGACGTGCTCACACGTTGTCATCAGCAAGGAAAAAATTCTGGATTACTAAGGCGAATGCGGCCGTCCGGAAAATTATTACTGAGTGTAGCTTCTGTAGGCACTACAATGGACGTCTTCTGGGACAAAAGATGGCTGATCATCCAGAGATGAGAATTCAGCCAGACCTACCCCCTTTTAACCAACACGGGAGTGGACTTTTTTGGTCCTTTGGAAGTGAGGAAAGGAAGAGGAATTGGTAAGCGGTATGGAGTTATACTTACCTGTTTAGCCAGCAGAGCCGTCCATCTTGAAGTTGCGGCGTCTTTGGAGACGGACGCCTGTATCAATGCTCTGCGGCGCTTTATAAGCAGAAGAGGGCAAGTGACTCACCTGGTGTCTGACAATGGTACGAATTTTGTTGGGGCGAACAGAGAACTGAAGGAAGCTCTTGTTGCACTTAACCCTCTGGAGTCGATTAACGCGTATACGCGGGTATTTTCTCCTGATAACCCCGAAAAGAACTTAAATTACACTTTCAGTTTTGATCGTACAGATAAGTGCAATACATCAATCGAATCTGTAAAGGGTCTACTTTTTTTTGTATAAAGACATAATAACAACAAAACTTTGTGCACTTATAAAATAAAGATAACAAACAAGGAGTGCTGTCTGCAGCCTTTGTCTGCGCTGATCTTCAGATACAAATGCGTCATTAAAATGAACTGTAACTCAGTGAATACTCAACGAAGAGACATGAGAGAGATATCTATAGAAAGCCTGACATGTCTACTTTTAAACTAAACAAGTGCTGCTGAAAACAAATATTCTGTGATAAAGTAATCCATATGAAAACAACGCGATGTCCGTTTTTCACATCCCCCTTCATTATCTTCTAATGCGACCACGCCCCCGCGCCGAGCGCGCTTTTGAGATTCAAATGTTTCACTGAAGCGCGCGGCTTTTGAATACGCCCACACAACAGAAGACAATGCAGCGAGACTGTTCTTCAAGTTTTTTTTATTTTACTGTTTGCTTCGCGATGAGAGGAATAAGACATAATTCACCCCAAAAAGATGTGATGTGGTTGAGGATTTGAGATTTGGATTTCCTCAGAAAAAAGAATGAAGCACTTTATTCAGCAGAGTTCATACAAATGAGTAAGTCTCTTTTTATTTATTTTATATACTTGTACTAGTTTTCACATAAACTGTAAACATTTTACTAGTTAGACTTTTTCCAAAGACTTTTTCCAAACTATAATTCCTGACTAAATGTATAATCAAGTGAAATATTATGAAGTTTCAATAACAATATACACCACTATACCATTCAAAAGCTTGATGTAAATAATATAAATGTAACAATAAATGTAACTGTAACAATGTAACAATCATTGCTGTTCTTTCAATTTATCCCCCCTAAAAAACCTAAAAAAAATATTCTCAGCTCTTTTCAACATTAATAATAATAATAATAATAATAATAATAATAATGATGATGATGATAATAATAACAATAAATGTTTTTTTTGTAGAAAATAAGATTGTTAAAAGGATTTCTGAAGGACTGTGTGACTGGAGTAATTATGCAAAAAAATTCAGTTTGAAAGTCAGCTTTGATTTTTCCTAATAAACTGTTTAACTGCACTCACAAGTGAATATTAAATTATGTTGTGGGATAATTAATGTAGTTCTAAATAAACTACAAACATAAAATTATATAGATTTATTTTGTCCTCACATTCTTTCTTGTAACTCACCCCTCTCAGTGACACAGTGACTGAATGGCTCATTATGCAGCTCATTATGCAGGTCTTTTGTCTTCTCAGGTGTGAATTCATGATAGTTGACGCCTACTCGCATATGACTTTTACCAACAAAAACTGTCTTAGAAAATTTAAATCAATATATTGTTTTCTGTAAGTGAGTAAACAAGATCGATTTTCACATCATTTAGAAAAAAAAAATTCTAGGCTACAAGCTCCAGTTCTCAAAATTCCTGGGAACCAATTTTCTGTATGTGTTTTATTGCCTTTTTCAAGTGATTTAACATTTTTAGTTTTTTCACTAACCACGCTATAACATTTTTTTTCTCAAAAACACAATCATGACATTCATGCTGCTCACATATATTATAGCCTAGTTTGTGCTGATTACAGTGAGATTAGACTTTAGCCATTTAGATATTTATAAGAAACTGAAAAAAGCACAAATGTCAGGGCATGACAAAACTTCTCCAGGCCCCAAAAATACCCTTGTCAAGACCATCCTCACTCGGCAGCAGATTGAAGGAGTCCTTTCACAAGTTGGAATTCGCTGGAGTTTTAACCCACCAGCCGGGGTCCCATCATGGCGGTGTGTGGGAGAGGATGATCCGCATGGTCAGAAGAGTCCTTAGTTCTGTCTACGTCAGCAGACGTTAGATGATGATGGTTTGCATACAGTGTTCTGTGAAGCAGAAGCCATCTTGAACGACCGACCCCTCACCAAGCTGTTCAGATGATCCAAATGACTTGGAATCACTTACACCAAACCATCTACTTTTGCTTAAAGGGAAGCCAGCCTTACCACCTGGGTTGTTCAAGCCTCATGACCTCTACGTGAGAAGAAGGTGGAGACAGGTGGAATACCTCTCAGACTTGTTTTGGAAGAGATGGGGTGAGGGAGTACCTGCCTCTACTTCAAGAGAGGCAAAAAGTGGAACGACAAGAAGAGGAGTCTGAAGACTGGAGATATTGTGGGTCATCATGGACGCATCAGCTCCTCGTGGTTTCTTGGCCACTCGCCAGAGTTCTTGAAGTTTTTCCTGATAAGCAGGGTCTGGTACGTTCTGTGAAGTTGCAGACAAAATCTAATGTCATGGAGAGACCTGTG
The DNA here is from genome assembly GCF_018340385.1 of Cyprinus carpio. Taxonomy (NCBI): domain Eukaryota; kingdom Metazoa; phylum Chordata; class Actinopteri; order Cypriniformes; family Cyprinidae; genus Cyprinus; species Cyprinus carpio. Next base: position 26,534,940 of record NC_056572.1, read on the forward strand.
ACCAAACTTTGTTTTAGTGTATGGGGTTTAATTGTGAAAGTGTCATTTTGATTATTTCATGGTATTTTGCAGCATTTTCTTGGTTCCTTTTGTTTCATTTGGTTGAATTGTTGTGTCTGCCGGCCATCAACAATTAGGGGCCGGTGTGTTAGAGCCAAATGCCGCTTTGTAATTGGGTTGTAATTTCTTTGTCTAACACTGGGTGGCGCATGTTTGTAACTTGGCCTCAGGTATAAAGGCAGCAGATACAATGTTGTCTACAGGTGTTTGACCCGGAACGGCAAAGGGTTTTTGACCGCTTGCGCGCGGCGCTTTGTATTGTTACACTGATGGAAACTGCTATGGACAATGCTGTATTAAAAATAAATGGACCACTTTGGATTTCAACGTCAACATTCGTCTATACGTTTTTGGTTTAGCACAGGGCAATCAAGTGAGCATAGTAACAAAGTGTGTCAATCACGGCTTCTCCGGGCTCAGACATCTAAGTAGTTCGGAACCAAAGCGAACTCCTTAACAATTATCATTATTATTATTATTATTATTATTACTATTATTAATGTTGAAAAGAGCTGAGAATATTTTTTTTCAGGTTTTTTAGGGGGGATAAATTGAAAGAACAGCAATGATTGTTACATTTGTTACAGTTACATTTATTGTTACATTTATATTATTTACATCAAGCTTTTGAATGGTAATAGTAGTGTATATTGTTATTGAAACTTCATAATATTTCACTTGATTATACATTTAGTCAGGAATTATAGTTTGGAAAAAAAGTCTTTGGAAAAAGTCTAACTAGTAAAATGTTTACACTTTATGTGAAAACTAGTACAAGTATATAAAATAAATAAAAAAGAGACTTACTCATGTTTCTGATCTCTGCTGGATAAAGTGCTTCATTCTTTTTTCTGAGGAAATCCAAATCTCAAATCCTCAACCACATCACATCTTTTTGGGGTGAATTATGTCTTATTCCTCTCATCGCGAAGCAAACAGTAAAATAAAAAAAAACTTGAAGAACAATCTCGCTGCGTTGTCTTCTGTTGGTGGGGCGTATTCAAAAGCCGCGCGCTTCAGTGAAACATTTGAATCTCAAAAGCGCGCTCGGCGCGGGGGCGTGGTCGCATTAGAAGATAATGAAGGGGAGACGTGAAAAACGGACATCGCGTTGTTTTCATATGGATTACTTTATCACAGAATATTTATTTTCGGCAGCACTTGTTTAGTTTAAAAGTAGACATGTCAGGCTTTCTATAGATATCTCTCTCATGTCTCTTCGTGAGTATTCACTGAGTTTACAGTTCATTTTAATGACGCATTTGTAACTGAAGATCAGCGCAGACAAAGGCTGCAGACAGCACTCGCGTTTGTTATCTTATTGTTATAAGTGCACAACGTTTTGTTGTTATTAATGTCTGTATACAAAAAAAAAAACAGTTGACCCTTTACAGATTCGATTGATGTCCCCATATCACCATATGCTTGGTATGCTCTTCTGTGTCATCACGTGTCACAAGGATGAGCTGTTTTTATTTCAATCAAAGCTAATACATAAAAACCGTGCTTCCTTGTGGTGCGGAGACACAGTAGAGCAAAAAATTACACAGCATACGTGATATGGAATGTGATTGTCCTCGGTTACGTATGGTAACCCTCTTCCCTGAAGGAGGGAATGGAGACGCCACGTCGGTGAACGGACAAAATGGGATATCGCTTCGATAGACCATCTACTTTGAGTGTAAACTCAAACGACCAATGCACTTGGCATGCATATTGCATCCAGCTGCCGCTGACACAGCGTGAGTATAATAAGGCACAGTTCATGCATACCATGTTTTCGCTGAGGAGCCGAGCCGAGAACATGATGCCGGGACGGTCCATCTCCGTTCCCTACACTCCTGTCAGGAACGAGGGTTACCATACGTTAACCGAGATGTTCCTTTCAGTCCGTCACCGACGAAAATGGGATCCCTACAGAGCGCCATGGGTGCTGCTCCTTTCAGTGCCCTGTGCGGGCCGCCTGCGCCCCTATTAGGTCGGCCGGGGCGCGGTACAAGTATTCCACTCACCATTGTCAAACACTACCTCACTGGGTGAGATTGGATACACTTGAAAACGTACCCATTCCGCTTGGAACTGGGATTCTGCGGAAGCCCCATCCCTTCCCGAAGGAGGTCTCAGGAGCACATACACATAAGCATACCGTTCGGTGTATATGGAGAAATGTGAGGTGATTCAAACCCTCTTGGAAGGGCAGAAGTCTTGCCGGGGAAAACACGGGCTCGAATGCTATACTGTGGACTATAAGCAACTAGTAACCGCTTAGGTCTCATATGGACCAGCCTTCCTGGTTCTCACGGAGTCATCATGAAGGCCTGGCGCCAACAGTCCACCGCGTCCAGCTGCCGAAGGTGCAGGGAGGAATCTCAACAGGTGTCTACAGTACGGACACTCTGGATCCGTTTTTTGGGCAACCGACACTAAACCGGGCCTCTCGGTGCACTACCCCATTGAAGGTGAGACACAGGAGGATCCCGGCTCTACACGAAGGCTATAGAACCAGCAAACGTGTTTAGGGGTCGCCCCAGCGCCCACAGGCTCGACAAATATCTGTCAGCGAGGCACCACGACCAGCGCCCAGGAGATGCAACACACTCTAGTTGAGGTGAGCCCGCAACTTGAAACGGGCGGGCACCCCCTTCCTGGACGCCAGGGCTATTCCTCCACAATCCAGTGGGCCATCCTCTGTTTATAGAACGACATTTCTCCCTGCTGCCGGCCTCTGTAAACAGACAAATAGCTGTTTTCTTTCATTGGAACGATGCAGTTAGGAGAGAGGTGCTTTCACACCATCCCCCAGAAAGCGCTACCTCTCTCTGGGCCCCCGTCCGTGGCCTCTTGCTCTTCCGCGCTCACCGCCGGGAGTTGCGTGGGTCCAGACTTGGGGCAGCCTGCCTACGCCCAGTGTCTACGGCGCCACTTGCTGGATGCATTCTGCGGATGCGGCGGGGGAAGCGGGGTGTAAGCACAAGGGGGGCCGCCCTCGCGACGAGCAGGCTGTGGCGCTTCACCCGCGACGGGTGGAGTGCAGCAGCTGCCCTGCCTGTCCAGAAGGTTGACCGCCCTCACTTCGCTCCCGGCAGCCGAAACTGCTGGCCAGGTTCCTCGACATGTCACCGCAGAGGCCCATCTGGACACAGGCATTAAGGAACTGATCTTTGTCGGCTCCCTCATTCAACCAGACTCGCCAGAGATTTCGCTCCTGGACCACAAGCGTGTACATCGTGCAAACCCAAGAACGCACGGTACCTTCGTCGCTCGTAGCGCCAAGGCCAGGGGCGGTTCTGAGTTCTGTCAGAACTTCTGGATTGTTACCTGTCATCATCGCGACAATTCATGCTTTCACCATCCCAAGGTGAGCGCAGCTGAATCTCATCTGACAGCTCCTCCCATACGATCTGGATCGACATCGGTTGGGGGATGCCCCCTGGTAGCTCTTTGAAGAGGGCCCCGCGCGGATCAGAGATGCAGAGGAGTGAATGGTCCCCAGGGGTTGGTTTTCCCTGCAGGGTTTACCCACCACTTAATTCCTCAAACCGCCATGCTACTGCTGGAAGTGGTTCTCGTACTGTCGGGGCCACCAGAACGAGCCCCAGATCACACGGCAGGAAGCGAGGCCTTGTTCGTAGCTCCGAGATGATCATCTTCCAGACGAGGAACATGACTCCATCCACAAGCTACCTCAGCGTGTTTTGCGCAGACACGGAGGGCAGTGTCGTGACCATCACCCGTTGCCGGTAACGACCACCGCACCCAGACGCATGGGTGGAAACGGCATCCTTCTAAGGACGACCGTCGTCTTTTACAACGACGCACCCTGAAGCTCTTTAGAGAATTTGCTCTTTAGGAAATGCTATTGTAGTGCTGAGTTTTGATCAGCTCGGACGCTATGCAGACAACTTGTCCGAGCGCAGACAGCTTTACTCGGGAGGCCAAAGGTGATTTTGTGACACAACGGTTACTGCCGAGATGCACAGTGCTGCGAATCCAGTGAGAAGTGTTGAATTCGATGCACAATGACAATGTTGCTGCGAGATTTACTGAGATCATTCAATCTGTACAGAAATCTTGTCATAACAGGCTGACTACATCAGGAACCCAGAAGCTGTAACGCTACGTACCATGGTTTGTGGTAAAATAGTTGAATGCATTACAGCATTCCTGTTCAGGGTTTTTGTACAACCTTTGAGAGAAAAATTCAGCACTTTGCAGTGACTTTCCAAGCACCTTCACACAGCTATTTCATCACTTTAAAGCTCTAAAATGTTCCGTTTTTAATGTTATTTTTAATGGGATGAACAAAAAACTTTGTGTTGTAACAAACATTTATGTAAAATGAAAATAATAAAATACTCAATCACAATTATAACCATAGACAGCAGCAGAGGAAGCACTTATTGTCGTAATTAGTCATTCATTTCTTTCTAACCTTTTTCACAATTTGGTTATGTTAGTCCACAAAGATCCAATCAAATGTGGCAAACTTTTTGTCCATTAATTGCGGTCAGAGAAGGGGGCCATGCCATCAACTGGGACCCCTGAATTGTGTTCACTCCAACATATTTGCCTGCTTTGTATTTTTTAAAATTAAAAAAAAGGCTAAATCAAATTTGTTTACACCTACATACCTTGTGAACTAAATGCACATTTTTTTTCCCTGTTAAGTGTTAAATTATGTTTAAGTCCTCTCCTATATCTCTAAATAGCATGTTTTGGAAGTGTAAAGCTGCTATACATGTCAGCTCTATGTCTCTTCAAGTAGTTAGAGCCCCCACGGGCTTTCCGGAGCGGTGGTTGTTTGGTTCTGAAAAACTCATTAAATTTTCCTCTTTGTTACGTATTAAGAACAAGTCGTGGAACATTATAATAACTCCTGGACATAACCTGAGTTCATAAAATTGCCTTTAAGGGCTCAGTCTCTCTGCCCCAATCTGGACATCATCTCCCCTCCAACAGCTTTTAGTTTCAACACAATACCGTGCTCACGGTAGAATATGTGCCCCAGATGTACCTAGTTAAACACGCAGTGGGAACCCCTGCGACAGCTGGGCTAAAAATCTAGCCCTTTTCCACTCATCAGCACGGTCAAATCGCAAATAGAATTCCGTTCTTGACACATCTGAAAGGTCCCTTAAGGTTTTAAAAGATAAAAAAGCATTACTTTACTTTAACTCCTGAACCTCGGCATCCTTTAAATGAGCAAGTGAATAGCTGAATTTGTAATGTGAAACTGAGAGGCAGCTATCGCTGGATTCAATTTGGGCTGGCAAGAAGGGGTGTTTCCCCGAACCGGACCAGCAGAGACCATCAGCGACCGTGGGCCAGGCTTCCCCTGCACACCCGGACGGTTCAGAGCAGACGACGAAAATGGGAAGGCATGTAAGGTCAGGTGTGGAGGACTGAAATCATTCAGCAACCCAGCAACATACCTAATTGCAGACCACTGTGAATAATAACTGAACTTGGTACAGTTGATACCAGACGAGTGCAGTAAAAATACTTTTCAATTCTGTTGGAGAAACACCGGGGGCAAAGCGTCCTTTTTCCCCCCTTCATTTCCTTTTTCTAGAAGGATACAAAAAAAAAAGACATATTCACTTGTCAAGGTATAGAAGATCTTTCCTGAGGCACAACCCGTTAGGTACACAACCCAGTGGTTAAGCCTAGCGTAAACAAACCAAAAAGTGTCAGATTTACACTGTTTCAAGGGAGTGTACTTATCTTAACCCCCGAGTTTTATGAGAATTGTCGCGGTAATTGGTGCATTATTACTTTTGATAAATCATCTGCTTTAAACTCATTAGGTACACTAACAGTATAGTATCAGTATGCCTTGATTGCAGAGTTAGGAACATTTCAGGTTATACGAATTATCTTTCTTCAGAGGAGATGTGAGTCGAATTTGTTGGCCATAGCCCGCGGAACATTGAATTAATAATTGAAGAGGAATTTCGTGTATTTTTTATATTTTTATTTTTTCAAATAATTTGTTAAAAGTAATATTGCAGGTGATGGCAAAAAACTAATCTGTAGTTTTCAGGTAATATTATATTACTTGTCACAGGATCCTTCAGAAATCATTCGAATAATCTCTAGACTTGCATGCTTAAGGCCATCTCTTATTATATTTGAAAACAGGTATGTGCCGTTACATATTTTTTTTGTGGAAACATACTTTTCCTTTCAAGAGTCTTTTTGATGAATAGAAAATGCAATAGACCTATGAAGTAGAAGTCTTTGTAACCATTATACATTTCTCTTTACTATTGATAAAATCAATGCTCCTTAACATTAATCCCCTTGCAATACATGAGGTTCTTTGAATTTCATTAATTCAAAAAAAACAGTTATTTATTTTGTAATGACTTACCGTGGAATTACAGTTATCCAAGTTCATGCAAATGGGAATTGTGAAACCCAGTCAAAAAAAAAAACACCCAATAGAAAACGTTTTGAGGCTATAGAAATATTGTAATATTCAAATTTGCTGCAATTATAATACTAACTTAATACCTAAACTGCAATTCCCATCCTGCTTTCTATGCTACCACAATTCAAATTAATTTCAGGTTCAGACAATTTGAATTAAATTTTATAAACCATTGCCAATTCCAAGTTTAGAAAAAGCAACAGGGGGACCACGCTCCATCCTGACTGCTGATGGCTTATGGTAATGCTTTAACCTGTTGCAGAGAGACACTTTTTGTTAGTTGCTAACTAAACTAACTTTTGATTGTGAAAGTTTAGATGAAATGGAATTGTGCCCCCACGCAACAGCCCCCGACACCAGTTTTCAAACATTTCATCGCCTTAATGAATTTAAAAATAAATGTGCAGAGGGGTTTTCAGGGCGGATATACAAACGGACAAACAAGACAACCAACAAAAAAAAAAAAAAAAAAAAAAACGCACCGATACACACATGTGTATGTCAAAATGTTAAAAAAGAAGGCTTGACAAGACTCCCACCTTTCAACTCAAGCCAATTATTCCTTTTCTTACCAATGTACTCGTTTCAGTTTTTTAGTGAAAGCCAATCAAAAGATCATGCAACCCCTGGACCTGCAAGAACCCCTTCGTGCACCAGCATGTCAGCAGTGTTCTACATATAATATACGTGCCGTGACTCAGGAGGTATGGTATGGCTGGAGTTGATCAATCATGCTGAAAACGCGGACTCCGGGGGTTGCAGTGCTTATGTACCCCTGCGTCTCATGCACTTAGACATAACCGGGGCGATGTGATGGATCTCCTCTCCCTGCGCTGAGAAATACTGCAAATGCAATCTATGTTCCATGCAATCATGTCAATCAAGCGAGGCACTAGAAACCGACAAACATACATGGAAGAGACACTCATCAATTTCACCATTCTCTTCTCTCTTTCGAGCCTACTGAAAGCTGCTTGTGACTTGGTCCAACGAAACCATGGGAAATGGAGCTGTTGTTTAGGCCTTGTTATGTCAGTAGGAGCAATTTTTCCTGCAGCTTGTGTTTGCTTCCCTCTGTGCTTTAAATATGATGCCGCTTCCCCAAAGTAATTTGGTGTTTTTAAATCTAAATTGCTTGTGCAGTATTAACTCTAGAGCGGGACCCCTGTAACTGAAATGAGAATTGATTTAGCTGAAAAGAGCTTCCACAGTTTATTGATGAGGAGCATTTTTTTTTTTCCACCTCCTCTTCCCTCATGCTTGACAAATAGCCGGACCACACATCAATGGTCACTAGGACAGAACAAAACCACTACTATCATACAACAGCGTACAACAATGGAAGCACTCGAATGCCTCCAGCTCATGGCAATGAAACAAATATAATTAGCTTTTGATAAATAGTATCCAATTACTGCAATATAGGATTCTCATTCTCGTGGAATAAAAAAGCCTATAAAGTTAACCAGGACAGAGAGTGGCGAACTTACACCTGCGACAACACACCCTTATGCCGACTAAGTGGCATACTAAGCAAGAGACAGGGTTGATACGGATGCACTGTATACTAATATTTTGAACATCTCGGGTGGCATATTTAGGCCACACACACAAACTTTGAGGGATTTTATTTGGCTTTAGATATAATTAATGTTTTTTTTTTTTACTTCTGGAAATACATATTTTCTTTTTTCTTCTGTAATTATTACAGTTGCTTGTTTTAAAAAACATTTGAAATTAAATACTTTGAGAACAAGTCTTAAATATTAAATGAATTAATCTTAGTCATTTTGTGAATTCAGAAGCTTCAAGACTTCACATTGTTTTTGGTTTAAAATTTAGAGTTATTCCGTTATAATAAATGTGTGTACGGAGTGCTGCTTAGGCACTGATCGCAACATTTGGTATTTTATGCACAGAGCAACACCAGACATTTCCCTTAACATTTCCCCAAAGTTGTTTTTCCACCCCACATCATTTCCACGAGTAATGAATGGACCTGTCATACAGTATAGATCGTATCGTCCAACAATGGTTGGTTTTAGGGTTTTTTCACTCCATGTGGTCCTGTTCAGTATCAACTTGAACTTCTCTAAAAATGTAAAAAAGCTCTTTGCGTTGCCACTGTACACATACATACTATAAAGTCGATTTTTTCTTTCTTTCATAGTGCCTTATATGGGCTCCTTTGGTGTCCCCTTTTGGAGTTTGTAAGTGTACCTTTTTGAAAGACATCTAAAGTTACCACCTTGACAACACTTTTTGGGATGGCCCTCCGACTAACATATAATTTTTCTGGTCGACTATAGTCGTAATTTCAGCATTATAATCGCATGTATATCACACAACGGTTTTATAAAACAATTGACATCACGATGATAATGGTCCTTTTAATTTACTACATGCCAATAAGCGCTCAAGGCACACATAAAGCTGCCACATCCACATGATTAATGTGCTCCAGGGGAAAACGTAGTTGAAACTTCATTAACATTTTGAAAATATTTTGATACAATAACTGTTTTTCTGTGTTTTAGCTCAAAAAGATGAATTCAGCGACATTGACTCGTCATCTCCCAGTATGGAATGCTCCTGATGCATTTTCATAGTGGATTACATAGTCTGAGAATATTTGTTTTTTCAATTTTTAATTGTTTAATTTGGAAGTAGACATTCACTCTCTGATAGACTATATTTTTCAGGTCTCCCTGGATCAACGGGCAGGAAGTGCAACTTAAGGTTAACATCGGAGATCGTACAATAAGGTCGAGAAATTGATCGGGTTCCGCATATTTGTGTACATGCCTTGTTTTCAAGCTAAATGGATTTCACCTGGCGTGTCCAGTGCCTCTCCAAAAGCCTATAACGCCCGGCAGGGAATCTCATCACCGTTACATGAACGGAGCTAAACTGTCATGAACGTTAATTCAAAGGGAAAGAAATCGTGTGTATAAATAATAGTTTTTGGAGCGTGTTCCTCAATCTATTTATCACGCGTCTTTATTCATAGCCTTGATTGCCAGTGCGTGTTGCCGTCTGCCGAACAGATGCTATATCGACTCCCTGGTTTACTAGTAGAGAATAATTGTTCGCCTATTCACAAGTGAATGCAGTCCTCTGCTTAAACACTTGCGTGTGTCCGATAGTAATTGGAATGGGAGTGTTTAACAAGCTTGATCATAAATTTTATCTGTGTACCAACAGCGAAGAAAACCTGGTTGTGTTTTATGTGTCCAGAGGAAACTGGCACGAAGTTTTAGATCCGCCGAGATCGCCCTCACTTTCCCTTAACTACAGCACAAGAAGCTGCTATTTGCATTAAGTTAAAGTTAACTCTATACGAACTGATAGTTTAAGCGCCACATCGCAAAACCAACTAAACGCGGTGCTGTTATTTGTACAGCGTTGAAATGCGCCGACATAATTCATGTACCATGCTTAACGTGTAATTGCAATGCAATGATTCATGGCTAGTCCCCTAGATTGTTTTTGTTTTGGTTGCCACATTACTACCTTACAACGGAATCCTTAACATACTGCCGTGAGCAACTTCGAACTGACGCACCTACGAGTTCTAGCGCAGGTCGCATCCGACGCTCGTGTTAAACAAAATCCAACGGGTGTTGCTAAGCCTAACGAAACAGTTGTATTTTACATTGAAGTCCTATGCTACAGGCCACTAGCCTCAAAGGGTAGCCGTTAGGCATTACATCCAGTGGTTGAATATGTCCTGTTTGTGCAACGCTAAAGTGATTTAACACCTTTAGACCCATCCCCCCTCCCCCCCCAACTAACACTATGTTGGTCTCTGTCTCTCTTCTTATCTTCTCTCTTTTTCCTCGACGATACCAATTTTATTGGCATTTTACTAACTAAAAGGAAATACTAACTCACAATTCTTAATTGTTGTCAAATCCAAAGTTAATTGAAAACATTAAATTGATTTTGAATCATTCAGATTTCCCCCCTTAGATCACTTTTCATATATCATTACTTCTAGTCATTCTCTTGTGCGGGCCTAATTATTTTAGGTACTAATGAATTTTGAACTTTGAAAGTTTTAAACGTATTCCACCTAATTTAGTTAGTACCCATCTGAATATATTAACTATTCAGACTTTGTACTATTAATTTTAATTGGCGTTTATAACACCCCCTCTTTCTTTCTATTTGTGGGTTATACTTAGGCCACTATTGTTTTATTTTATTTGATTTCTCCTTTATTTAATTAAATTTTTTGGCTTGATTTTGCCCATTTGATTAGCTTTGTGAATTTTGAACCTTTTCTTACTCAATTTCTTTCCTCTGTGTATCCTAGGCTTGGGAACGACACACCGGAGCCCTAAAAGGAGACAATTGTTTATCCTCACTTACGAGTTCACATAAATTTAGAATACAACTCTCTTTCCCCTTAAAGTTTAATTTTGTTTGTATTAGTTTTTCAGGCAACTAAACACACGTCTCCTCGCAGTTGAGATAACCGCTAACTGCGACTTACGCATCTCCGGCTCTCATCTCTCCTTTCCTTTCCTCTTCACTTTTTAATCATTTGTAGGGAAATGTACGAACCCTCAATCAATTCTAGGTGCATTAAATAAACGCAATCTTGTCAAAGACGACGAATACCCGTATGAATTTGATTGTAATCAACCTCTCCTTTGTTCTTCCTAACCTTACCTACATTTGGAAACTCAATCCAAAAGTTTTAAGCATCTCATCCAACATTGATATCAATTTAATAGAGAACCTGACGTGTTGAACGACTGGTCCCGCCTTCGCAGCCTCCCTGGTGAGCGGTCCCAACTGTAAGGTTTACGGTGTCAATCCTGTCAGAACTAAGGAAAGAGATATCCCGCATTTATTAGCGTATTCTTTTGTCCAAAACAAGAGATTTAATAATATGTTTACCTTCTTGATAACACTTTTAATTGAGAAATATATTTTCCTCATTTGAAAAACTGAAATTGTTGCTTGTCATTGAATTTTGTTTTTCACCTCTTTCTCTCTGTTTCCTCTTGCCTCCATTAGAGTGAACAAAACGTCATCATCGGGATCTCTAGTCTACTTAGACACACCCTGATACCAGCACAGTCATCACCACACTTCACTAGTGGTTCACACAATCACTGACAACAACACCGTAGTTGTCCCACCACACCTAGGCTTTTACCCACACAGATCTGTGTCATTCCTCTCTTCTTGCCCCAGCGTGCCAACATGCCGCGTACTGCAGACCCCAGCCACCATGGGTAAGATGGTGAACACTATGGTCTGAGCAGGCATGTCCGACAGTCTCATCCCCCCAAGACATTTGAACGGTTTTATTTTATAATACATCCTAATCCTGAGAATATTTCCTGACACAAGATTCAAGCCAGAACAACAAACACACGAGGAGCTAGTATCAGATCACCAGCTCCCTAAGCGTGCCTTTACAACCCGCTGGAAACTGAGCGACAAGCACATCACCCACATTCAAGAGTAGCTTGACAGACGTGCTCAACCTCGCATAGACAAGCGGTCAAGTGAAATTTCAAGATCAAACTCAAAAGGCACCCAACTGAGGTATGAACAGGAACACAACGTAACAAGTTAGAGCTCCAATCAAGCCCTGGCAGCAGCTCAGTCTCAAACCATCACATGCAACAGCTTCCCAGAGAGACCGTGAACAGACTCCAGTATGCCCGAACAGCTACTAGAGAAAGCCAAGAATGAACATCAGAGACAAGAAGTTCTGACATCAGTGCTTTGAAAGACCACCTTGAAAGGTACATAACTGAAATGACATCTGACCCAACAACTAGACGATACCAACGATGAGCTCTACATGGTCAGATAAAGAACTTCCAATATATGGCTTACAGCAGAAACAAGGGGCCAAGACGAGCCAAACATCTCTTAGCCGCAGCACTCCACTGCTGAGCAATCAGAGGCCCACAAATCCAAGAACTGGCATAATGAACTGAAAGAGACAAAGGGCACACACCTAACAACCTCACCCTGCCTTCGCCCCACACCCTTTCCTGCCAACGAAAGTCAAACCTCCGTTCCAAGACCTTAGAGCTGTCCACGGAATGACCATCAAAGACCTCAACAAGCTGTCTGAAAACAGCAGCAGGTTTCCAACCTCGCACTCCACAGAGGGCCACGACATCCAGGCTTACCTGCAAGACATCGAATTTCATCTGGAAATGAGACCTCCTGTGACTGACATAGACAGATTATACATCCGCATAGCCACGTCCGAGGTCCAGAAGGTCAACGAAACTTCCTAATTCTACAGCCAGTCAAAGACAAAGTCAACTACCAGCGACTTCGTGAGGTCCTGATTATAAAGAGTTTACGAGCCGCCCACCAGAGTCTGAACATGGACTGTTTGACTGCCTTGGACACCAAACAAGGTCGACAAGAGACTCCACAAGCTTACTACAACCGACTCCGAACAAGCCTACTTTGGTGCACACAACAACAGCCTGACCTTGATAGAGGATGTGAACTGCAAAAGCCTCTTTCCTAAGGAATCTGCACCCTGGAGTCAGCCACCATCTAGGGCGTCATGGCCTGTCCGCACTCCATGACCATCCCACAGTTTGCGTGACCTAACACAGAATGCCTATAACAAGACAGAAGATGGCCTCACCGAACGGTGAACAAAACATCCACACTCCTTGAACTCTGTCAACACGACTCCAGCCTTGCACTCGACGACAACCCATTGGGCATCACAACACAAGTCCTTCCATCAAGATCACAGAGACTTGACACCCATTGTCCACAAAAACCGCTTTCAGCCCAACCTCTGGAAACATCCCATGGGACCTCCACGCTTCTCAGAAACACAAAAAGGATAAGAACAACGGGAAACCTAGACCAGACACCCAAAGGTAATCACTTGACTCATCCAAGAGCATGTCGTGTGGGCTAATGAGCGACAACTAAACCCAACTCAGCACCACTCAGACCATGCACCGTGCTGAGTATTCACAAGAACATGACAGCTTACCAATCAGACTATAATGGCACAAGTCATTAGACTAACTGAAAGAGTTCCCTTCAAGAGCACCAGTTTCACACTTATTACCACAAAGTTGAGTCATGCTTTGGCTGTGAGCCAGCGACAGAACGGAAGTGCGCGTGATCACCTGGTGGTCATACCACAGCAGAGATTGACAAGCACCGTTTCAACAACCCACCGGACGAACAAAAAAATTTCAACTTTATTTTTTTTTTCGGGGCAACACCGGTTTGATGAAAATCTGTGTTACTAAAAAAAATCACCTCATCATCCCAACGCTCACTAACAAACTGTCCTAATGAACGGCCACCCAAGACCCCCTCCCTGTCTGTGGCAACAGCAGACCACCAGAAGCACAGAAGTTCAGAAAGTCCTGCCACCGCCAGAAGGCACCACAAGAAGAGTGCAACAGAGGAGACAAAGTTTTGCAACCCATCTTCACCAGCCATGCCAAACTGCCCCTCCCTCGACTGTCTGCTAAGAACTTCCGGCCTTGCCGGAGCTGACCCCTCATTAGACCATGCCACGACGCCCTCATCCCAAGCCATGTATGCAGAGAGCCATCCTTTCAAGTGACATACAAGCAAAGGGGGAGACAACACAGGACTGACACAGATCAGGGGTGACCACCACATCACACGACCCCTTTAACACACACAACCTGTACCTATCACCCAGAGTAACCCACAATCTACATACTGATATCACATTCAACAAACATATCCATCCACAGGTAGAATGTCACAAAATTTTAGTGTAACAAGTGTACATATACCCTCCATGGAAACATGCAGCCCTCCTCACAATAGGTTATAACATCTTGACACTAAGTTAAGGTACATGACACACTAGCTGCACATGACCTCCTCGCTCAACAACAGTGTGAAGCCCATGCTAGGAAAACCTCACAGCAGCTTTGTTTTTGTTTGTTTGTTTTGGTTTCTTCTTTTACGTTTACCCTATCCTTCTCCTTCCCCCTCTTTCCTGAGTAGGTGAAACCACCTCGACACACCTGCAAGGGTCGAAGGTCTGATATTAGGATTTACTCACCACAACTAATATCCGCCAGCCCACTCTATAACTGAAGGGAAAGCCAGAGAGCTTCATGCCATGCTAGGTCAACTCATTTCTTTGCCATGATGTTACTAAGAAAATTAACGTTAAAACGTTTAATTAAGACCAACCTAGAAGAACCAAACAAGTGTACTTACCACAATTTGATTTGGTCGAATCAAAATAACACAGCGATTTTCAAATGATCTAAATTATCCCTCAATGTACTAAACTACATTGACGTCATGGAACTTAACCACGTGTACCTAAATAACCGAATGCCTGCGCCAGGACAGTAACTGTCATGGAGGTGTTGTGGTCTGTTGTTTGCTGTGTTTTGTCTGCTCTTCGGCCCTTTTTTCCTCCCGCTGCTCGGCGATGTGTTCAGCTAAACCCCCCCCTCGCGATCGAAGGGGGGTCTGTAGCGTGAAACCATAACCAATTAAAGATTTCGATCGGGAGCCTGGTTAAAACATGAGCCGAATTCCACAGAAAGGCAGGATGGTGTAAATCAACAACTCCTAGCACTACAGTCTGCAACAAGATAACGAACCAACTCTTTCACAGAACAGCTTTCCAACATTAACACCATTAGAACAATTATTGACAATTTCAATTCGAAGAAGAGATGTCTAATTTGGGGCAAGTAATCGAAGAGATTGGACAGTCTGAGACGCACATGTAGAAGCCATGACAGAGAAAACAAGATCGTTGGGATTGACTTCCCCCCCCACCTAGCAAAACCAGAAATGAAATTCCGAAGGATACCTGTTTTAACCCCTCTGGTCTCCACAGGACATATCCTTACTCCCCAGAATGGCACATGATAATGCCTTCCATGCATATATGCACCAAAATGACTTGCAAAAAAGACTTTTAAATGGGAATCAGTCCGTTGCTTAACTCCCTATCATTTTCTGTAACCCGAACACTTTTGATTTTAATGTTTCTAATCAACTTATTGTGTATTTCCTTTTTAAATAACTCTTGAATATGCTTTAAAGGGATCATATTCATGTTTCGTATGTGTTGTGTTCGAATCGCCTTGCTTGAAAACTTTCTGACCATCAGTTATTTGTCAAATGTATCATATTCTTGTTATAGGCAGAATCAGGTCCAAAGTTAGACCCTGCCAGAGCGGGCAATTCGTACCACGAGGCTTGAATAATATTAACATATGATTCATGAATGGTGGGACAGACAATGCAAAATCCCTGAGAAAAGCAGTAGCTAATTGGTCAATGACAACATGTGAGGTGTGGCCAAAAAGCCCTTTTAAATACTCATGACACCATCAAATTTTTTGCTTTTAGCTTTTGCTTTTGTCAAAGCGTTTTCTATCAGTCACATGCCGGCTTTTTAGCTTTGCCTGTAAGTTTAATCTTTTAGTTCATGCTTTTTAGCTTTTAGGCTTTTGTCAAGCTTTTTGCTCTCAGTCAGTCCGTCTTTTAGCTTTGCTTGTATTTTCAATCTTTAGTCATGCTTTTGTCATCACTATTTTAGCATTCTTCGAGCGCCGTTCCAGCGTGCTTCGGCCTGCACGCCTGCGCTGCTACTTAGCCACCATGAGAAGAAACACCACCTAGTCCTCTCGTCAAACTGTTACTTCTTTCTTTTCCGTTTGAGAGTTTCGTGTTCTGAATGTTAAGTTTCGTAACGCTGTGTCTCCGAGTCTGGACCATCGAGTGCCCGTTTCACTTCCGCCAGCCCAACAACTCCGCATCTTCAGCCAACGCCCAATCCACGGCTTCCCAAGAACGTCACTTCAAGCGAGTACTGAACTTCCAGCCAATCAGCAACTTTCGGGAACCCCCCTTTTTTCAGCGACAAACAACAGGGAACCCCGTTAAAAAACAGGCAACGGCAATAACCTCCAGACCCTCAACATCTGTAATGGTGTTTATCTAATATAATTTTTAAAAAGCCTCATTGAGGAACTCAGTGCGAGGGTTAATGTTAAGTTGATTAATGGTTGTTTGTCTAGTTTGCTTTTAGCTTTGCTTCTGCTATTAATCATGCCTGCTTTTAGCTTTGCTTCGTAGCTTGAATGTCTGAGTGTGTGTGCTTATGTGTTAGATTAGTTTATATGAATGTCTGAGTGTGTGTGCTTATGTGTTAGATTAGTTTATATGTCTTAGATTTATCTAATAAATCCTTATTTATATTGGAAAAGAGAAGTATCTTGTGTTTTTGTTGCTCACAAGTTAAATGTCTGTAACACCCTGCTGATCTTGTATAGTGTGTCTGTGCTAATTAATAGTGTTTTTCACTAGACTTTGGATATTAATATCCAGCGCAGATTTGATGTTAAACAGCTCGTTTCAGTGAATCGCTGGGGCCGTGTCGTGATCAGCCGTGAAACAGTGATTGCTGTTCAATATTCCCCTTTAAAAATCTTTTAAATGATTCCCTTTGAGCCTAAGTTGACCTTTGTTCCCTTACAATGCCGTTGAATCTCTGAAATGTTTAGAAGAATGATGTCAGGGTTTAATTAAGACCACGGAAACCTTCAAGAAATAATTATTCTTGCTGCGGCCAACATGTTATTCAAGCTCCTCCTGTGCTTGAGGCAGTAACAATAAAGGTTCCTGTGAAACTGAAGTTGTGACACACACTAATTAGTCATTTTTCTGCTGCGTTGTCTGCACGGGCATGCTGCTGTGTGAATGCATCGGATATGAGTCAGAAACTTGAGAGTCTTCTACTTTGGTTTTTTGAAGAACTCTTGTTGAAAACTGTCTAATGTCCCTGACTGTTGCTTTTGTAATTGTTGATGAGCATTGCGTAAAAAATCCATGCAGCCTTCCTCTAAATGACGGATTTTATAGGTAAAGGACAATTTATAATGTTAAAAAAGAAGGGTGTTATATACTACAATTATTATTTTCTATTAGAAGCCTGGAAAATAAAATATGTTTTCCACACAAAACATTAAGAGTAGCACAGCTGTTTTTCAACATTGCGAATAATTAAGATAACTGTTCCTTGTGGCACTAAATCATCCTATTATAAATGATGTATGATGTACTGAATTACTCTCTTACTCTAGGCCCAAATATGTATTTTTTCTAGTAAAGTCAATTCATTTAGGTTCACTCTAATCACATTGCAGTGATTTTGCTTTCACCGACTTAGGTAAGCAAAATAGTTTACTGATGGGTTTCTCGTGTCATCCAGGGCTCCCAAATGGTCACGTTTTGCGACAAATTTTTTGTGAGTCTCGCACTTGGCGCGACCATCCGCTTTTTCAAATCATAATTACTATGTAGCTCTTCCTTTTTTTCCCTTTTTTTTTGTGAGCAAATTTTTATTTATGTTTAAACATGCAACAAACACCACAAGACAGTCTCTAAGAAATCCAGTGCTTTAGAAAAAAGAACACTGGCCAAACACCAACAGCACCCGGCTCAAGCCGCTATCCATTCGTGCCGCTGTACATTACTTACACATAAACTCATGGCTTAAAGGGATACCGCCACCCCAAAATGAAATGTCGTTTCCAACCCATAAAAGCTCAGTTTGTCTTCGGAAAACACAATTTACATGATATTTTGGATTAAAACCCCTGTGACTATCCATAGACTAACCAAGTAATAACAGTGTCAAGGTCCATAAAAGGTATGAAAGTCGTCTTCAGGATACGCCATCTGGCCATCAGACCGTGCAATCGGGTTATATGAAGCTACGGGAACACTTTTTTGTAAAGTGGAAGAAAACAAAATACCAACTTTTTTCAATAATTCCTTTGTCAACGGTCCTCCTGTGTCTCCCCATACTCACCATATGCTGTTGGTAGCCTCTTCTGTGTCATCACTTGCCACAAGGATGAGCTGTTTTTATTTCAAATCAAAGCTAAATACACATAACACAGTGCATTCCCCCCCCCCCCCTTGTGGTGCGGATTTGAGCACCGTAGAGCAAAAAATTACACAGCATCTGTGATATGGAATGTGATTGTCCTCGGTTACGTGATGGTAACCCTCTTTCCCTGAAGGAGGGAATGGAGACGCCACGTCGGTGACCGGACAAAATGTGGATATCGCTTCGATAGCCCATCTACTTTGAGTGTAAACTCAAACGTACCAAGGCACATTGGCATGCAATTATTGCATCCAGCTGCCGATGATCACAGCGTGAGTATAATAAGGCACAGGTGCATGCATACCATGTTTTCGCTGAGGAGCCGAGCCGAGACCATGATGCCGGGACGGTACATCAACCGTTCCCGTGAACGTCGCCGTCCTCCGTCAGGGAACGAGGGTTACCATAACGTTAACCGAGATGTTTCCACTTTCAGTCCACAAGCCGGCACCGACGAAAATGGGATCCCTACCAGAGCGCCATGGGTGGCTGCGCCCTTCCAGTGCCCTGTGCGAGCCGCCTGCGCCCCTATTAGTGTAGCCCGGGGCTCGGAACAAGTAGTTCCACTCACCATTGTCAAAGCACTACCTCACTGGGTGAGATTGGATACACACTGGGAAAACGTACCCATTCCGCTTGGAACTGGGATGCTGCGGAAGCCCCATCCTTCCCCGAAGGAGGTCGCAGGAGCAAATACAACATATGCATACCGTTTCGGTGTAATATGGAGAAATTTGAAGGTGATTTCAACCCTCTTGGAAAGGCAGAAGTCTTGCCGGGGAAAACACGGGCTCTAAGGCTATACCTGTGGACTATACGCAGACGAGTAACCGCTTAGGTCCAATAGGAACCCATCCTGCCATGTTCTCACGGATGCATCATGAAGGGCCCTGGCGCCAGACAATTTCCACCGCGTCCATCTGCCGAGGGTGCATGGAGACACTACTCAACAGGTGTCTACATTACGGACCCTCTGGAGCAGTTTTTTGGCAAACCGACACTAAACCGGGCCTCTCGGTGCCACTACCCGTTTTGAGGTGAGAACACAGGAGGATACCGGCTATACAGGAAGGCTATAGCCCCAGCATACGTGTTTATGGGTAGCCCCAGCGCCCACAGGCTCTACAAATATCGGTCAGCGAGGCACCACTAGCAGCGCCCAGGAGGAGCAACACACTCTAGTTGAGGTGAGCTCGCAACTTGAAACGGGCGGGCACATCCCTGTGCCTGATAAGCCAGGGCGATGTCAATCCACAATCCCAATGGGCCATCCTCTGTTTAGAGAACGTCCTTTCTCCCTTCTGCCGGCCTCTGTAAACATACAAATAGGCACTGTTTCCTTTCATTGAAACGATGCAGGGAGGAGAGAGGTGCTTTCACACCATCCCCCATAAAGCGCTACCTCTCTCTGGCCACACCTCCCTGTGCCTCTTGCTCTTCCGCTCTCACCGCCAGGAGTTGACGTGGGTCCAGACGGGTGTTGCATCCTGCCTACGCCCAGTGTCTAACGGCGCCACTTGCTGGAGGCATTCTGCGGATGCGGCGGGGGAAGCGGGGTGGAAGCACAAGGGGGGCCGCCCTCGTCGACGAGCAGCTTGGGTCTCTTCACCTCGCGACGGGTGGAGTGCAGCATCTGCCCTGCCGGTCCAGAAGGTTGACCGCCCTAACTTCTGCTCCCTGCATCCGAGACTGCTGGCCAGGTTCCTCTACCAGTCACCGAAGAGGCCACGTCTTGTACACAGGCATTAAGGAAACTGATCTTTGTCCGGCACCCTCATTCAACCAGACTCGCCAGAAGATGGCGCTCCGGGACCACAAGCGTGGACATCGTGCAAACCCGAGAACGCACGTGACCTTCGTCGCTCGGAGCGCCAAGGCCCGTGGCGGTTCTGAGTTCTTTCAGAACCTTCTGGATTGTGACCTGTCATCATCGCGATCCAATTCAGGCTTTTCACCATCCCCGAGGGTTGGCAGCGCAGCTGCATCTCATCTGACAGCTCCTCCCATCCGATCTGAGATCGACATCTGCTTGGGTAGGCCACCTGGTATTCTCTTTTGAAGCGGGCCCAGCGCGGTATCAGAGATGCAGAGAGAGTGAATGGTCACCAGAGGGTTTGGTTTCCCTGCATGGTTTAACCACCACTGTACTCCTCAAGACCGCGCCTGCTACTGCTGTAAGTGGTTCTCTGTACTGATCGGGGCCAGCCAGAACGAGCCCCAGATCACACGGCAGGAAGCGGAGCCTGGTTCGTAGCTCCGAGATGATCATCTTCCCGACGAGGAACATGACTCCATCCACGAAGCTACCTCAAGCGTGTTTTGCCCGTACACGTGAGGGCATTGATCGTTAAGACCATCACTCCGTTGCCAGGTAACGACCACCGCACCCAGACGCATGGGTGGAAACGGCATCCTTCTAAGGACGACCGTCGTCTTTTACAACGACGCACCCTGAAGCTCTTTAGAGAATTTGCTCTTTAGGAAATGCTATTGTAGTGCTGAGTTTTGATCAGCTCGGACGCTATGCAGACAACTTGTCCGAGCGCAGACAGCTTTACTCGGGAGGCCAAAGGTGATTTTGTGACACAACGGTTACTGCCGAGATGCACAGTGCTGCGAATCCAGTGAGAAGTGTTGAATTCGATGCACAATGACAATGTTGCTGCGAGATTTACTGAGATCATTCAAAATTCTGTACAGAAAGTCTCTGTCATGGAACAGGGCTGACATACATCAGGAACCCAGAAGCTGTAACCATAACTGGACCATGTTGTGTGGTAGAAAAGTTTGAATGCATTACAGCATTCCTGTTCAGGGTTTTTGTACAACCTTTTGAGAGAAAAATTCAAGCACTTTTCATTTACTTTCCAAGCACCTTCACACAGCTATTTCCCAGCACTTTAAAGCTCTAAAATGATTCCGTTTTTAATGTTCTTTTTAATGGGATTAAACAAAATATACTTTGTGTTGTAAACAAACACTTATGTAAAAATTAAAAAATAATAAAAGACATCAAATCACAATTATAACCATAGACAGCAGCAGAGGAAGCACTTGATGTGCTAATTAGTCATCCATTTCTTGCTAACCTGTTTCACAATTTGGTTATGTTAATTCCACAAATATCCAATCAAATGTGGCAAACTTTTTGTCCATTAATTGCGGTCAGAGAAGGGGGCCATGCCATAAACTGGGACCCCTGAAGTGATGTTCACGTCGCAACATATTTGCCTTCTTTGTAGTTTTTAAAATTAAAAAAAAGGCTAAATCAAATTTGTTTACCTCTACATACTTTGATTTTGAGCACCATGCACACATTTTTTCCCTGTTTTAAGTGGTTAAATTATGTTGTAGTCCTCTCCTATAGCTCTAAATAGCATGTTTTGGAAGTGTAAAGCTGCAGATAAATGGCCATCTCTATGTCTCTTCAAGTCGCTAGAGCCCCAAAGGGCTTTCTTGAGCGGTGGTTGTTTGGTTCTGAAAAACTCATTAAATTTTCCTCTTTGTTACGTATATAAGAACAAGTCGTGGAACATTATTATAACTCCTGGACAGAACCTGATTGCATAAAATTGCCTTTAAAGGCTCAGTCTCTCTGCCCCAATCTGGACATCATCTCACCTCCAACAGCTTTTTATTTTCAACACAATACAGTGCGCACGGTAGAATATGTGCCCCAGAGGGACATAGTTAAACACGCAGTGACAACACCTGCTAACATCTGGGCTAAAAATCTAGCCCGTATCCACTAATCAGCACGGTCAAATCGCAAATAGAGATTCACTTCTTGGAAACATCTGAAAGGTCAATTAAGGTTTAAAAAGCTAAAAAAGCTTGACATTACTTTAACTCCTGAACCTCGGCATCCTTTAAATGAGCAAGTGAATAGCTGACATTTGGTATTTGAAACTGAGAGGCAGCTATCGCTGGATGCAATTTGGGCTGGCAAGAAGGGGTGTTTCCCCGAACCGGACCAGCAGAGACCATCAGCGACCGTGGGCCAGGCTGTCCCTGCACACCCGGACGGTTCAGAGCAGACGACCAAATGGGGGAGGCATGTAAGATCAGCTGTGGAGGACTCAAATCATTCAGCAACCCAGCAACATACCTATTGGCAGAGCACTGTGAATAATAACTGAACTTGGTACAGTGGACCACAGAAGAGTGCAGTAAAAATACTTCCGCAAGTGCTGTTGGAGGAACACCGGGGGCAAAGCGTCCTTTTTCCCCCCTTCATTTCCTTTTTCTAGAAGGAGACACAAAAAAAAGACATAATCACATGTCAAGGTATAGAAATATCTTTTCTGAGGCACAACCCCTTAGGTACCAAACCCAGTGGTTAAAGCTAGCGTACTAAAACCAAAAAGTTAGCAGATTTAAACTGTTTCAAGGGAGTGAGCTATGATCTTAACCCCCGAGTTTTAAGAGAATTGTCTCGGTAATGGGTGCAGTATTACTTTTGATAAATCATCTGCTGTAAACTCATTAGTTACACTAACAGATAAATAAAATATCAATTATGCCTTGATGGCAGAGTTAGGAACATTTCAGGTTCTAAGAATTATCTTTCTTTTCATGCTGAGATGTGAGTCGAATTTGTTGGCCATAGCCCGCGGGAACATTGAATGAATATTTGAAGAGGAATTTCATGTATTTTTTATATTTTTATTTTTTCAAATATATTTGTAAAAATTAAATTATTTCCGGTGATGGCAAACTACTAATCTGTAGTTGTTCATAGGTAATATTATATTACTTGTCCACAGGGATCCTTCAGAAATCATTCTAATAATCTCTAGACTTGCATGCTTAAGAACCTCTCTTATTATATATGAAAACAGTTGTGTTGGGCCGTTGAATTTTTTTTTTGTGGAAACACATAATTTCTTTCAAGAAGTCTTTTTGATGAATAGAAAATGCAATAGAACTATGAAGTAGAATTCGTCTGTAACATTTATACATTTCTCTTAACTATTGCTGAAATCAATGCCGTCCTTAACATTAATCCCCTTGCAATCCATGAGGTTCTTTGAAATTTCATTAATTCAAAAAAAACATTTATTTAGTTTTGAGATGACTTACAGTGGAATCTCACAGTTATCCAAGTTCATGCAAATGGGAATTGTGAAACCCAGTCAAAAAAAAAAACACCCAATAGAAAACGGTTTGAGGCTATAGAAAAATTGTAATATTCAAATTTGCTGCAATTATAATACTAACTTAATACCTAAACTGCAATTCCCATCCTGCTTTCTATGCTACCACAATTCACATTACTTTCAGGTTCAGACAATTTGAATGAAATTTTATAAACCATGGCCAATTCCAAGTTTAAGAAAAGTCTCGCGAGGACCACGCTCCATCCTGACTGCTGATGGCTTATGGTAATTCCTTTACCCTGTTGCAGAGAGACGTGTCGCGCGCGTTTTGTTTCATAAACTAACTTTTGTATTGTGTAATTTTAGATGAAATGGAATATGTGCCCCCACGCAACAGCCCCCGACACCAGTTTTCAAACATGGCATCGCCTTAATGAATTTAAAAATAAATGTGCAGAGGGGTTTTCAGGGCGGATATACAAACGGACAAACAAGACAACCAACAAACCAAAAAAAAAAAGCATAAACGCACCGATACACACATGTGTATGCCAAAATGTTAAAAAAGAAGGCTTGACAAGACTCCCCCTTTTCCACTCAAGCCAGTTAGTCCTGTTCTTACCAATGTACTCGTTTCATTTTTTTAGTGAAAGCCAATCAAGAGATCTAGTGCAACCCCTGGACCTGCAAGAACCCTTTAGTGCACCAGCATGTCAGCAGTGTTATCAATATAATATAGGGGCCGTGACTCAGGATGTATGCTGGGAGTGGATTTCATCAATCATGCTGAAAACGCTGACTACAGGTGTGTGGCAGGGCTTATGTGACCCTGCGTCGCATGCCACTTAGACATCAACGGGGCTATAGTGATGGACATCCTCTCCCTGCGCCGAGAAATACTGCAAATGCAATCTATTTTTCATGACATCATGTCAATCAAGCGAGGCACTAGAAACCGACAAACATACATGGAAGAGACACACATCAATTTCACCATTCACTTCTCTCTTTCTAGCTCTACTGAAAGCTGCTTGTGACTTGGTCCAACTAAACCATGGGAAGATGGAGCTGTTTTGTAAGGCTTGTTATGTAATTAGGAGCAATTTTTCCTGCAGCTTGTGTTTGCTTCCCTCTGTGCTTTAAATATGATGCCGCTTCCCCAAAGTAATTTGGTGTTTTTAAATCTAAATTGCTTGTGCAGTATTACACTCTAGAGCGTGACCCCGGTAAACTGAAATGAGAAATTGATTTAGCTGAAAAGAGCTTCCACAGTTTAATGATGAGGAGCATTTTTTTTTTTCCACCTCCTCTTCCCTCATGCTTGACAAATAGCCGGACCACACATCAATGGTCACTAGGACAGAACAAAACCACTACTATCACTAACACAGCAGTACAAAAACAAATGGAAGCACCGCGAATGCCTCCAGCGCATGGCAATGTGAATTTACAAATATAAAATTAGCTTTTGGTAAAAGTATCCAATTATTGCAATTAGGATTCTCATTCTCTGGAATAAAAAAGCATATAGAAGTTAACCAAGGACAGAGAGTGGCGAACTTACATCCCGACAACACACACTTATGCCACTATTGGCATACGAGCAAAGAGACAGGTTAATGAGCGGATGAACTGTATACTAATATTTGAACATCTCGATGTGCATAGGCACACACACAAACTTTGAGGTATTTATTTGGCTTTAGATATATTATGTTTTTTTTTCTTCTGAAATACATATTTTCTTTTTTTTCTGCTGTAATTATGACAGTTGCTTGTTTTAAACATTTTATTAAAATAACGTTGAGACAGAGTATTAAAATATTAAATGAAATTAATCATTAGTCATTTTGTGATCTCCAGAAGCTTCAAGAACTTCATGTTTGTTTTAATTTAGAGTTATTCCGTTAATAATAAATGTGTGTACGGAGTGCTCTTGATGCACTGATCGCACATTGGTATTTTATGCACAGGCACAGACATTTCCCTTACATTTCACGTTGTTTTTCCACACACATCATTCCACGATAATGAATGGACCTGTCATACAGTAGTAGATAATGTATAGTCAACAAGTGGTTGGTTTCTAGGGTTTTTTCTCCATGTGGTCCTGTTCAGTATTGCAACTTGACTTCTCTAAACATGTAAAACAGGCTCTTTGCTGTTGCACTGTACACATACAGTACTATAAAAATTCAGATTTTTTCTTTCTTTCATATGTGCCTTATATGGGCTCCTTTGGTGTCCCTTTTGGAGTTTTGTAAGTGTACCTTTTTGGGAAAGACATCTAAAGTTACCACTTGAAAAACACTTTTTGGGATGGCCCTCGGACTAAAATATTTTTCTGGTCGACTATAGTCATTAATTTCAAGCATTATAATCGCATTATAATCACACAACGGTTTTATTATAAACAATTGAAATCATGATAATGAGCCTTTAATTGCCTACATAGCCTAATAAGCGCTCAAGCGCACACATAAAGCTAAATGCCACATCACATGATTAATGTGTCAGGGGAAAAACATAAGTTTAAACTTCATTAACATTTTGAAAATCTTTTGATAAAATACTGTTTTTCTGTGTTTTTAGCTAAAAAAATCAATTCAGCGACATTGACTCGTCATCTCCACAGTAGTGGATGCTCCTGCATGCAAGTTTCATATGGATTACATAGTCTGAGAATATTTGTTTTTTTCAGATTTTAATTGTTTAATTTGAAAGTAGACATTGCACTCTCTATAGATATATTTTTCATGTCTTTAAGGCGCACCCTGTTTGCTTTCATTTTTTTAAATGTGTGCAAAGTTTTGTTATAGTGAATTCACATAAATAAACATAGAGGCTTTATAGATTATAGATATAGTACTCTTATCTGTATGGCCAAAATGACAGATGATTTTAAAGAGCAAGTGACTGCACTGGCACCCAATCCATCTGTCATGCTGTGAGCGCTACTGTTTTTAGCTTTCACACTCTGTACTGGCACTTGAATAGCGCACATATTTCTAGGTTAACATTAGATTGAGCAAACCATGTAAAGTTGCTGGTACTTACATATTTTCAGATGATAAGCCATATTTGAGGTCGAAAAAAATGATAGCTGAGTCCCCAGCATTTGGATGTACTGTATTACCACAAAATCCAGCTGTTAACGTTCTGTCCATCACAGACTGCATGACCTCACTGCTTCCTGTGTTTATGTTATTTTTTTTTTTTTTCTGCGACTAAACGACTAATAAAATTTTGGTCGACCAAGCCATCGACTGCCAACTAAAGGTTAATTGACTATTAGGGGGCAGCCCTAATTTTATAGACATGCATATTTATAATGACCCCATATTTACTTTTTTTCATGTTTATAGTTTTTATTTTAAACAAAAATATATGAAACATATCAAACTTACTGGGAATCAATTTCAAGAAACTGCATTTTAACCAAAAATTAAAATTAGTTTTGTTGCTGTTTATAACATATTCTAAAAAGGGATCCAGGATTTATGTCTTTATTGGCTACCAGTTGCTATACCTATTGCTATGCTTTTTAATGTAGGGGTTTCAGGCAACCAGCCAGGTATCTGTTGATATTTTATTGTTATTTGTATTTATTTTTTTGTTCACCATACATTAATCTTTGAAATGTGTAATACATTACTGTTTTATGTCTGTCTTTGTACAGTTGTTTAAAATGTAATTGTTTATGAGTCCTTGCTGATGTTCTTTTTTCTCTACTCTCTCATATGCTGCAATTCAATTTATAATGTACTTTTTACACTGTATTTTGTGTCAGTGGATTGTTGTCATTATTTAAACAATAGATAGAACCACATAGGGGTGCATTTTGATTTGTGGGGATGTTTGGGGAAGATTGTTTTTTTTTTTTTTTTTCAAATTCCAGTGCACATTAGTTGTTATTAAAACAGAAGAAGAAGAAAAAAAAAATGTACAGATAATTTAGCTAGACTACGGCCATAAAAATAGTAATAATAAAATATAAAAATAACAAAAAAAAATATATTAGCGCATGCACTGCCTCTTTGTACAAAACACCACCACAACCTGATGGCACCCGTTGTTCTTTGCATCAGAAAAAAGGTGACATTTAAAAGTCTACAGTACTGTCAACGTATAAAAAACTTTCCACACGTGCCAGACGACAGATGTGCGGATGTGTTTTTTTTTAAAGGTTACTAGTGTCTTTTTGTATGTAGTTGTTGTTAATAACACCGGTGCCTTACTGTCGGCTCCATTTCTCTTGGGCCCTGGGTGATATTTTATGTTTTGTGGGGGAGCTTGGGGGAACATCTTGTTTCAAACTTCAGAACAAGCAAACTCTGCAACTCTGGCTAGCAAGTATGTCCTATTTCAGATTTTCTCATCTGGAGGTCATTCTTTCTCTGCCCAGCAGCCTATTTTGGGGAAAAGACCAAGATAGATAGAGCAATGAGATGATTAGAAAAAGTAATATATCAATGCAGTGGTTCTAAACTCTTATCTTTTTATATACTGTGTGTGCTTTCCATCTCAAAGACCTCAGTCCAATTCCTCTTCTAAAGTATTTAGTAATTAAGTGAACCAATGAATCACTCTCTAAAAATCAGCACGCAGTTCATCGGTTAAATCTGAAGTCATTTTATGGAGTCTTTGGGCCTTAAATAGACTTTTCACTAGCTTTATCAGAGCTTTATCAATACCTGAAGTCACAGACATAACTTTGAGTTTAACTTTGAGTTTGAAGACAACATAGTTCACACCAAAAATGAACTTTTAACAATTATTGCATTATGAAGTAATAAGGTCTTCAGAAGATATCCTACACTTTGTATGGGGATTCAATCATTAAGTACTGTAAAACAGCTTCCATTAGTCCCTCTTTCTGTAGTTGAGAATAAACGGGAATTAGTTTTCTCTTTAAACATATTACAGATACATTTGTATCACTTACAGTAGATTGGTAAGAACATATTTATGAAGATAGCAATCATGAGCTATTGTGCCATTAAAATTGATGTTTATAATTAGTAATATAAATGTAAAAAAAAAAAAAAAAAAAAAAAAAAATGGTAACGGGCAATTACTCTACTACAGACCTGCTTTACGGATCAATACATCACATGGAAGATTGGGTAGCATTTTATATTAACTTTCATTTATAAATCATTAACAAACATTATACAACGCTTAACATACCATTAGTTAATATATATTCACATAGCTAGTAATATGAGATAATGTTCTTTGTTAAAATTTACTAATGAACTTACTAAACATTACCTAATGATTAACATTTTTCTTATTTAATGTAAATTGAAATGCTTTACAAATATCAGTAAACTTTCAGTTCATATGATATTCATTTGTTGGTCTTTGTTTGTTGCGTAGACCTCTATTTACACGTCTTAACAAATAATCTATTAATTATTTGTTCATGTTTTCACAGTACCCAATCTAAAGTGGAAACTCTTATAAACATTTGCAAATGAAGAAATGTTTACTAATCATTAGAGCAGTCATCTCTATGGCAAAAGTGTCCAGAAAGACCTTAATTTACCCTATTCACACATCTTTACTAATCATTTATTAATAATTTGTTCATGGTTTGGCAGTAGCCCATCTAAAGTTGAAACGTCTCGGTTACGTATGGTAACCCGGGCGTTCCCTGAAGGAGGGGAATGGAGACGTCATGTCGGTGACCGACTACTTGGGATATCGATTCGATAGACCAATATACTTCAAGTGTAAACTAAACGAGCCAATGCACATTGGCATGCAATTATTGCCTCCATCTGCTGCTGATCACCAGCATGAGTATAATAAGGAGCAGGTACAATGCATACCAGGTTTTCGCTGAGGAGTCGAGCCGGAGACCAGGCGTCTCAGTGGTGTACGTCTCCGTTCCCCGTGACCGACTAATTGGGATCCCTACCAAAGCGCCATGGGTGCTGCCCCCTTCCAGTGCCCTGTGCGAGCCGCCTGTGCCCCTATTAGGTGTAGGCAGGGGCTCGGAACAAGTAGGTCCACTCACCATTGACAAAGCACTACCTCACTGGGTGAGATTGGATAACACTGGGCTTGCAGGTTCACCACTTAGTCTTTGAAGGGTGTAGTGGGAACCTTGGGCACATAGCCGGGCCGGTGCCTCAGTATTACCTTGGAGTCAGCCGGCCCAAACTCTAGGCACAATTCGTCAACCGAAAATGCGTGCAGAACCCCTACCCTCTTGATGGAGGCCAGTGCAAGCAGGAGCAGAGTTTTCAATGAAAGAAAACTTTAGCTCAACTGAATGCAAAGGCTCGAATGGGCTCTGCTGTAGTGATTTTAGTGATTTAACCTCCTGGCCCCTCTAAGGAACCTGATGACGAGGGCATGCTTACCTAAAGACTTCCCATTCACGGGGGGTCATGGTATGCAGCAATAGCAGCAACCTGGACTTTGAGGGTGGAGGGAGACAGCCTTCGCTCCAGCCCTTGCTGCAGAAAGGAAAACACGACCGCAATCGGGCATCTTCGGGAGTCCTCTCAGCGAGAAGAACACGGTGCTCTTGCCGAAGTGATGGTGTTCACTACCTCCTGGGGTAGGTCACTTAGAACCTCCGCGTCCCATCCAGGGACCAGACATGGAGTTTCCAAAGGTCTGGATGCGGGTGCCAAACGGTCAGTAGATCCTTCCTCAGAGGAATCGGCCAAGGAGGGGCTGCCACAAGGAGCACTACTTTGGGGAACCAGGTCCGAGTGGGCCAATACGCCGTCACTAGTAAGATTCGCTCCTCGTCCTCCTGGACTTTGCACAGTGTCTGTGCGAGAAAGCTCACTGGGGGAAACGCATATTTGCATAGGCTCTGTGGCCAGCTGTGTGCCAGTGTGTCCATGCCGAGTGTCCCCTCGGTAAGAGAGTAGAACAACTGGCAGTGAGAGGTCTCTGGAGAAGCAAACAGGTCTACCAGAGCGGCTCCAAACCGTCTCCAAATCAGCTGGACTGTCAGGGGATGGAGTTGCCATTCTCCCAGGAGCATTGCTCGAGACAGCTCGCTGGCTATACAGTTGAGCAGGGGGAGGCGGCATGTGAACAGCACGAAATGACCTCAGAACCTTCCGACTCCAGAGGAGGAGGTGGGGGCGGGCAAGTTGCGACATGCGACGGGAGCACAGTCCACCTTGTCAGTTGATGTACGCAATGGTCCTCTGTGTTGTCCGTTCGGACCAGCACGTGCTTGCCTCATACGCAACCTTTGAGATGGTTCAAGGCAAAGTGCACTGCTAACAAATGTGTGTAACAGTAACACCACTGCAGCTTCGGGCCCTTCCAAACCCCTGACACTGCATGCCCATTGTATGTGGCCCCCCACCCTGTGGTGGAGGCATCCGTGTAATCCACAGCATGCCCGGAGATCTGCTCTAGGGGCACCCCTGCCCGGAAAAATGCAAGATCTGACCACGGGGTGAGGGTTTGGCAACAGGCCGGTGTAACTTGGACCCATTGAGTGCCGTGCTTCCGCGCCCACCTCGGGACTCGGCCATAAAGCCAGTGCTGGAGCGGTCACATATGTAACAGGCCGAGTGGTGTAAGTGCCGCTGCAGCTGCCATATGCCCCAGGAGCCTCTGAAAAAGTTTCAGTGGGACCGCTGTCCTTTCCTTGAACGTATTCAAGCAGGCTAGCATCGACCACACATGTTCCTCTGTGAGGCGTGCTTTCTGTTCGACCGAATCCAACTCCATACCGAGAAAAGAGATCCTCTGCATTGGCGAGAGTTTGCTCTTTCCCCAGTTGATCCGAAGGTTCAACAGGCTGAAGTGCCAGAGCACCAGGTCCCTGTGCTCGCACAACTGATCCCGAGATTGTGCTAGTATCAGCCAATCATCTTGATAGTTGAGAATGCGAACACCATGCTCCCTGAGGGGACCAAGAGCCACCTCCGCGACTTTCGTGAAGACACGTGGAGGCAGGGACAGCAAGAAGGGCAGGACCTTGTACCAATATGTCTGTCCTTCGAACACAAACCTCAGAAAAGGTCTGTGGCACGGAAGAATCATTACATGAAAGTACGTGTCCTTCAGGTCGATCCCTGCAAACCAATCTCGGGGACGGACGCACCCGAAGATGCTTTTTTCTGTATCAAGCATTTTGAACGGTAGCTGATGAAGGGCCTGGTTCAAAACTCGCAGATCCAAGATCGGTCGTAACCCACCGCCTTTCTTGGGTGCAATGAAGTAAGGGCTGTAAAACCCAGTCCTCATATCGGCTGGAGGGACCGGCTCTATCGCGTCCTTCACCAGTAGGACTGCGATCTCTACCCACAGAACAGGGGGCTTCGGACGCTTTCACTGTAGTGATGCAGACACCGCTGAACTTGGGGGGACGCCGGGCGAACTGATGGTCCGCAGAAGCCAGTGAGATGGGCTGGGTAGCACTGACCAGGCGCTTAGAAACTGTACAAGCAGGACCAGCGGAACCACAGCTGTACCCGCAGCGAGGGACCGAACTCAGGTGGCTTGTGAGCAGACCAGAGAGGGATGTGAGTGTGGGGTGCAAGGCTCACCTGGTTCCATAGGTTGGCAGAGGGTGCGTGAGTAGGGCCCGCAGCGTGACTGAATCTTCATCGGACAGCTCTCCCTCCGATGCTGAGATCGACATCTGGTCGGGGGGAGGCCCACTGGATCGGAGATGCAAGAGAAGTGATGGTCCCCATAGGGTTGGTTTCCTGCGGGGTTTGCCACCACTGTAATCCTCAAACCACCCACACTACTGCTGGAAGTGGTTCTCGTCTATCAGCCACCAGAACGAGCACCAGATCACAGCAGCGGCAACGGGACTCCGCCCCCCTGAAG
Source organism: Cyprinus carpio (assembly GCF_018340385.1). Classification (NCBI taxonomy): domain Eukaryota; kingdom Metazoa; phylum Chordata; class Actinopteri; order Cypriniformes; family Cyprinidae; genus Cyprinus; species Cyprinus carpio. The sequence goes on from NC_056572.1 coordinate 26,567,287, forward strand.
GTAGCAAAGCCTGGTTCACAGCTCCGAGATGGTCATTTTCCCACAGTGGGAACATGACTCATCCAGGAAGGCCACCTCAGCGTGCTTGATAACCAGACATGTGAGACAGCGATCGTGACCAACACCCGTTGCCAGGTAATGACCGCACCCAGAAACGTGAAGCTCTTTAAGAGAAATTTGCTCTTTAGGAAATGCTCTTTTAGTGCTTAAACCAACACGACAGGGGGTAGTGCAGCCTGAAGTGCGCAACCCACTCGACTCGGGAATGACCACCACTGAAGCGCCGTCTCGCCAACACACGAAGCTTCCAAGAGCATGCTGAACTCGTAGTTCACAGCAGACACAGTTGAGCAGAATGATACTAACGCTCGGCTCCGAAGCGAAAAGCTGGTATGCATTGCACCTGCTGCCTTATTATACTCACCAGTGATCTGCGGCAGCTGGATGCAATAATTGCATGCTAATGTGCATTGGCTCGTTTTGTTTACACTCGAAGTAGATTGGTCTATCGAAGCGAGATCCCAATTTAGTCGGTCACCTACGTGATGTCGAGAGTGACCGACTGAAAGGGAACTATTCATCATTTGTAAATGTTTATAAATGATTCCTAATCATTTAGTATCTTTATAGGCTTTGGACTTTTGTAACAAGGTTTGTGTAAAAGGGTGGCTGGTTAAGTTTAGCTAAATGCTTGCTAAAAGACATAACATTGTAATTTTGACATTTTTTATTCTTGAATCATTGCCTCAACACTCACATTAGTATACTACTCTTCAGTATATCATTAAACAGGATATTTCTTGAATCATAAATAAACAATGGAAAACAAATCATTTTTAAAGAAAATACTTGTTCATTTATCAAAACAATATAATATACACAGATTGAACTGTGTTCACTTATAGTAATCAAATTGACCCCTGTACACTGTTGACCCTTTAACCAACCCCTAAACCTACCCATACCAGCAAACCTGTCCCTAACCTTACCCATATCACACCTCAATAGCAGCAAAAGTGTTGTGCATTAACACAAGCTTTTAATCATTTTATAACATCTGTTAAAATCGTTTGTAGATTTTCAGTAAGTGCTTGGTCATATGAATTGAAAGTTTAATTACATTTGTAAGTATTTTAACGTACATGATACAATGATTTGTTAAACATTATGTAATGTTTAATGTTTATTAGAAAACATCAATAAGCACATTATCTCATGTTTCTAACTATTTGAAAATATATTAACTAATGATACATTATGCCTTATATAATGTTTTTTAATGATTTATCAAAGTTATTATAAAGTGTTACCGAAAATGTATTAATCAAAACAGTTTAAGATAATTGTTAAATTATTTGCGCATAATATAGTTAATATTTATAAGATAAGTCTTACTATTTATTAAGCATGAAACGCATTGCACACCATTATCTTCAAAGTTAAAAAGAATATAAACTTTTTTCCCTTTTTCTTATCTTATCGCTCATAAATACTGAAAAGAAAAAAACAGTCAGTCACTGACAACGATCCGTCACAGCTCTTATTCAACCGAAAGAGTGATGCTTGACAGAGGTAATGACAGAGAAACATCATTTGGAGGTATTTCACACTAAATAATGACAAAACTAAGTGTGACATTAAAAGTTGTTAAAAGATTGATGTTTTTGCAACTCATGAAAAATGATAAAGAAAACAAGTTTGGCAATTTGCAGTTAAGGTCAATGAAATGTTAAAAATGATTAATTTCATAATGTTAAATTGCTGTAATTACCCTTTTTATTCTGAGAAATTGCAAAAACTTTCCTTTTACTGTGGCAGCATTGACCTTTAGAGTATTTGGTGTAGGATCTAAATGAACATAAGTTGTATCGCTTTGGTTACCGGTTGCTCCATTCCGCATAATACCGAGGATTCCATTTTTTTGTGGGTTGGGATTCAGTCATCAGCCTCTTGGAATCAAACAATCTCAGTGACGCACATTGAAATGCTGAACATGTAATTCACAAGCACAAGATGTGTTTCACAGAGAGAGAGAGTGCAATTAAAAATATCCACTCAATTTGAATTCCTCCCAGACTGATTTTTTTTTTAAGAATGCGCATGGAAATCACCATGTTGCAAACAATTAAACAGAAGACCACGTGCTTTGTGGCATAAAATTTAACAGCTGTTTTGCCTGTTAATTGAAATGAATCCCAGTTGACCAGGAAGAAGCCAATTATCTTTTCGCTTTCTTCTGAATGGGTGGCACTGAGGGAGACATTTGCCTTTTCTCACTTGATAAAAGAACACTCATGGTGCAAATGATCTCTTTTCTGCTTCAAACTGTAAATGTATTCTGAAACATTGCTCACAGGAAGTGTAGCGTGTTTTGTCAATGTCGTCTCTTTTCCCTTTTGGGATAGAAGCTATAAGCAAGGGTATAATAAGATAATGGAGAAGCATTATTTCAAAACTGATTGTAACTTCTGATGTGGCTGAATATTAGCTAGATGCAAACTTGCAAAGGACAGTTTTTTTTTTTATTTCCCCCCTGAGTGTTTCTCCAAGTTTTAGATTTTTGGATTATCTTTTTTTGTCTTTAAGATCATCACTGCAACTCTCCCCTGCACTGCACTGTTACAGTCACTGTTGTGTGTCATTTAAAATAAATGATGATACTCTTTATTTTAAAGATATAATCTAGAAATGATAATAATAATAATAATAATAATAATAATAATAATAATAATAATAATAATAATAATAATATATGTATATGACTATATCTCACCCTGTAGTCATTCAAAACCTGTACGACTTTCTTTCTTCCTTGGAATACAACAGGAGAATATTAGCAGAATGTCCATTGAATTGATTGGGACAAAAACAGCATAAAAATATCTGCTAAACTTGATGAGTGCCAAAAAATTATTTGAAGGTGAGAAAATGGTTAGAATTTTAATTTTAATTAACTTACAGAACTGTTTTTTTAACGAGTTTCTGTCTACTGATTTCCCCCCGCCCCCCTTTTTGGAAAGATGTTTTGTCACCTGAACAGTATATTTGTTAAACAACAGTACAATCAATTGAACAACTGTACTTTAAATTCCACAACCTCATTTTCATTCCTATCAAAAATTAAATATGACAGTATTTAAATTTCATGGCATTCGTAGTGTGATTGTAACTTGAAAACCTGTTGGAATCCCCCACTGCAAGACTTCTTCATTGGTGATTGTCTGTACAGTGTTCGCCGTTAGCTTCCACATTTCACAAGCATAGATTGCGGTCGGGATGACAATGGAGTAACTTGATTTTAAGAGAGAATAAAACGGTTAGTTTACCCAAAAATGAAAATTAGCCCATAAATTACTCACCCTCAAGGCATCCTAGGTGTATATGACTTTCTTCTTTCAGACGAATCCAGTTGGAGTTATATTAAAAAATTGTCTTTGATCTTTCAAGCTGTTTCATGGCAGTCAGCGGGTGTTGCAGTGCTTCAGTCCAAAAGAAGTGAAATAAAAAAAACCCATCCATAAAAGAAAAGTGTCTCACATGGCTCTGGGGGGTAAACAAAGGCCTCCTGTAGCGAATTAATGCATTTTTGTAAGGAAAATATCATTATTCAAAATGTAATAATCACTTTAATCTAACTTGCGCAAGCAGTTGTATATGGAAGCAGCTCCGGGAGGATGACGTTTGGGGTCACCGTTGCGCATGCGCCAGTGAGTCTTAACAGGAGCAAAGGAAGCAAAGTTTCCTTACTGTAGCAAATGAAAACCAGTCTCCTCTTGGCTTATATCGAATTACTCTGGCATTCTTCTTTACAAATCCTTGTTTTGTACTTCTAATTTGTGACCGTTGTTTTGTTTTGATCTCTCCGCTGTGCTTATGCATTCGTCACTTCTGAGTGGCGCATGCACTAAGCCGACCTCATACGTCATCCGCTTGGTTTTGCTTCCATGTACAACAGTGAGCGCAAGCTAGATTAAATTGATTATTACGTTTTGAATATGTATATTTTTCTTACAAAAGCACAATGATTAACTACAGGAGGCCTTTGTTCACACTTTTTTTTATTGGATGGGTGCTTTTTATTTCACTTCTTTTGGACTGAAGCAATGCAACACCCACTGACCGCCATTAAACAGCTTGAAAGATTAAATTTGTTATATAACTCCGACTGGATTCATCATTTTTGGGTGAACTAACCCTTTAAAGATGATGAACAAATGTGCTGGAGGCAATGAAAGACAGCCAAAGGTTTCCCGATCTGGCACTAGATATCGCTCTCAGGATCACCATTGTGACGATATTCAATATTCCCCAAATAGGTGCATTTTTCCACATTTTTCCAAATGTGTCACGTCTACAGTGATGTTGAATGGCTTGGCTGTAGGTCATAATCTTCATTTTTTCCGGACTGATATGCAGGCAGAACTTACTGGCTGAGTCTCTCAGGTTTTTTTGGAGCTGAGTTTCGTCTTTAGCGAACAGGGCCACGTCATCGGCAAAATCTAGATCTGTCAGACAATCTTGAACCATCCAAGGGATGCCTGCTCCAGTGTATGCAGTTGCTGCCTTCATGACAAAGTTAAGGCTGATAAGAAAGAGGATCGGTGAAAAGATGCATCCCTGGAGTTTATCACGGTAGTTATCTTGAAAAAAGCTGTGTGTCCTGTGTCGGTGTGTAATTGTTCTGATATGTAGCTTGCCTTTGTGTTATGTGGGTGCACACGAGAAAGCCTTGGTTAGTTGTAAGCACCTGAAAATGGATAAGGCTTTTATCAGATAACTGCAATGGGAAAATCAATGGAAATGGCCCAAAATTGTTTATGACTTAAGTCACTGAATAATATCACAATATATTCCAAAGCCTGATTAGTCTTATTATTAGTCAGCCATGGGTGGGCGGCACCCATTGAAGCTCTTCCATAGTTTTTGATACAGTGGAATGAGCTCATGCCTTGTATTTATGAAGCATTGTTTGGAAAAATACACTGCTATAAGTCAATGCCAGCAAAGGTTAGATCCCCCAGCTGCTTGCAAATTGTTGCCAAGCATTGGGCAACTCTGTTGGCATGGCGACAAGAGTTTGTTTCCACACAGCCAGGGACTCTAAATAATTCTGGTGTCATGGTGGAGGAGGAGACAGCTTGTGAAACAGAAGGCAGATTAACAAATATGTCCAGGTTCGCTGGGTTATGAAATTTGTTGATGGTCCAGTGGCATTTTTGCATTATTATTATTTTCAGTGTATTCTTTGTAGGAAGAAAACCTTCCTAAAAGAAACCGTGTGGCAGATCCACCCACTGGGAAAAAGTAAATAAATGAATGAATTTGAATGAATGAATGATTGAATGCATAGATCTCTAACATCTCAGTTGTTTATTCTAGCTGTGGGAATCAATGGAAAATTGTGCTTATAGTGATAGGTCACACAAAAATGAGTCATCAATTATTCACCTTTTTTTCTTTTTCTTCTGGGAAATAGACCTTGGTAAACATGTACTGTAATGAACCTTGCTGAAGTCTATGTCTGTTAAAATAGAACACAACAATCACTCATTGTTCCAGAGAGAAACACTTCCTTTATTTCTATTAGAAAGAATAAAACTCATGAAAAACACAGGTATGGAGTATGGGGACGGAAGAAAAGGATACGGGATGACATGCGATACCCCACATCAATTCATCTGCACACCGTGAATTTTCAGAATGAATACCTCAATACAATAGTGCTCCGTATTGAAAACAGCACACCGACCTACACAGCACACATAAATTAGGCGTTACCACGTTCACTACAGGTTACAGCTTACAGGACCCAGCCATGGGTGTGAAGAGCATCCGCAGTGAACACAGTCAGGCAGGAGTGGAGCACACATCCACAGTCAAGAGGCGGGGCTTGCATTCACAGTTCACTGACATTCAGAAACAGGGAAATCACTCGAGTCCAATATTGTAGAATCACATGCGTCTTCCTTGATTTATAGAGTGCCAGTCACAAGTAATGTCCTGAGGCAAAGTGACACTAACAGTTAAAACTCCACCACCTCAGTGCTCTCTCCTCTGTGTCCCACACCTCTTTTAAAGAGTCCTTTTGCATTGTGTCCACAGGTGAATGCAATCAGAGCAGTCACATAATCACCCGATAGCAACATTGTGCAGTACTATCAACGTTTATAATCACAGTAATGATTATATTTATACATTTCTCATCAATTTCTTCCATGAACAAACTATCTGAACTGTGTCATCCAGTTTAATCTAATATGTCAACAATGATCTGTTTCTGTTTTAATTCATCATATAAGGAAGTTTAGGAGCAACATCTCATACTTGACAAATGCTTGACAGATACAACATTAAACATAACTGAGAACACCATACGCTATAAAAAATAACCTTTTCCCTCTAGGCACCAATATATAAAGCTACATAATTCTGATCAAATCTAGACTAATAGAAACTGTCTTGTGAGACATCTCAAATACTTACAACCATCTCTTTGATTGGTTGTTTAAAGACATGAAAGAACACCGTAACAGAAAGCCTTTTGGACAGTTCTTCTTCGGCTGAACATTTAGTTAGTATAAATAACAAACAACATACATTTCCTTGAGAGCAGTGTAAAAGACCCATCACATTTTAGAATTTGAATGCCTGTCATGTTTGACTATTTTACTGCTCTTTACATTCTCTTGTACATTTCCTGAGTATGACCAGCATGCAAAACACAGCTCTGCTTGAAAGAGCGCTTGAAAGCTGGCTTATTCAAGGTTTTCAGGGTGCTTTGTCATCAATTAAATGCTCTTCGAAGACATGTTTATTTTCAGATAATTTTTTAATCATAGCACAACAGACAACCATGAAATTAATATTTTTCACACACTGAACAGTTCAGTGTTACCTCTCTACATGTCTCCAACCACCAGACTAGAGCTTTATTTAATTTAATTTTTTTATAGTTTTATTTTATTGTTTTATTTTTATTTTTTTATTTTAGACTTTCATCAAGTAAGGAGCACAATGCCTCCATTTTTAAGTTCCTATGAATATTCTTTTTAAAATGACTTTTAGATTAATTTAGTCTAAATCAGTATGTTTAGGTTATTATTATTCCAACGCAGTCCAGATGAACCTACACACTTTGAATCTGTACTATGTACACCTATTTTGGTGAGGCAGTTAAAGTTTCTTTTTTGTGTGGTGGATGACAAAAGCGGTGCTGTTCAAATGATTGATAAATGACTGTAAAACACCACTCTGACAAGCCTAAGAGTCTTTTGACACCTTGGCCAATAATCAAGCGAGCCCTGACTGCTTTACCTTTTTTTTAATCTTGTGCATTCACAGCTTACATGTGACAAAGTTGATTTATGAACTGTCACACTCTGTAATCTGGAGCAGTTCCCCTGCAGAGCTAAAGAAAGGATCAACAAAATATGAACATTTTACCGAATAATTTCATGCTGTTTAATGGAATGAAATGAGAAAAGACATATAAATTGCCCTCAGTAATCTTTCATTCTCAGAAAGTAATATATTTATGGATGGATGTATCTTCAATTATGTGCACTTTTATGTATCAGAGCCATTTTTTATCAAAATAAGCTCATTTCAATTTTAAATTGTGTGTGTATTATATATGTTTACATTTTCTTCTTTTCATGTTGTGGATAGAAGTGTGCTGGCAGATGCTTTCAGTATCTTTTTAATATTCAAACAATTTTATTGCTTTTGTCTTTATCTTGTTTAGTTACGGAATTAAATTTTTAAAAGACTCTGTGAATGATCTCTTTCACTCTGTTCATGTCAAACATCACCGGTTTTAGTCATTTAGCAACAGACTTGTTTGTTCCCAGGAGATGAAGCCTTGAGGTAAAGAGTTCAGAAAATGCCACGTCCCCTCAGTCTGACCTTTCAGTCTCGTGTTCCCTGACTGGAGGCTCAGTCACGTCAGCAGTATGGTTCAGCGCACATATCTCCTAATGACTTCATGCTAATTGTGCATTAATTCATTATGTGGTTCTCTCACCACTCTGTGTGACACAAAGCCTTTAAGGCCAGTTCATCAAGATTTTCCACACCTTCCCATTCAGATAAGCTATTTCTCTCCTGTTTTTCAATAGGTTTTTATCTCAGAGGTTTATATACATTTTCCATGGATGACCTTGATTTTTTTTAACCATTATTCTGAATGCATATAATGCAATTTATTGTTTCTTAAAATGATCTGTATTTAAAATTGACCTAAGAAAGGAAACATTCCAGGGGACTGACAATTTTCTTTTCTCTCTCTGTATTATCTTATCATTCTGTGAATGAGTATTAATATTAAATTAAATTTAAAGGGTTAGTTAACCCCAAAATCTGCATGACTTTTTCTTCTTTTCTTTTTCTTCAAAAGGAAATGTTTTAAAGAATATGCACGCTGCTCTCTTTCATATAATGTAATTGGATGGGGACCAGAGGCTGTCCAGCTACAAAAAGGAAAAAACATAAAAGTCTTAATTAATCTACTTCAAAAATGCAATTTTTTAAGCCGTAGAATGTTTTTTTAATATAATAATGTGATTTATTTCTGTGATGGCAGAGCAGAATTTTCAACAGCCGTTACTGCAGTGTTCGGTGTTTCAAGTTCCTTCAGAAATCATTCTAAAATGCTGATCAAAATATCTAAAATGTTGAGTTTTCATGTAGGCTATAGCTGTTTTATTCATATCTTGCTATACTCTAGAATGCTATATGCAAATCACAATGTACATTGCACTAAGTTTGAAATTTATTTATAGGTTTGTCTTTAGGATTTTCATTATAAATTCAGCAGTGTATTGACAGTTGCTGTATTGTATCAGCTGAGCAAACAGTTTTCAGCTACATTATTGCCCCACATTGCTGTTTCACCACCAGTCTCCTACAGAATATATTTATACCTAGAGACCTGTTCAAACACTGAACATTGGTTACTGCTTAATACACTCCCAACATATCTCAGACATTTTTGCATCAACATAGCATCTCATGATATGTGCTACACAGATGTGCATCACTATAATGTGTGCACAAAATAGAGCTTTTAGAGCTAATTTGACATCGGAATTATGTTCTGAATTATGGAAATGGACATGCCATAACTTCCTGTGAACATGCAAATGTGAACATTTCAAATCATTATGAAAGTCTTTTATTTTCTATGAATGGCCCCTTATATACCCTTTGTTTAAAAGCCACACTGTGCTGGTCTGCTGTTTTGTCAATCTCTTTTACCCTGTCTGGGATCTTTTGAAAGTTAAGATCATTTAGGGGACACTACTCATCCTTCCCGCCCTCATAAAAGGTGAAATATGAGAACATTAAAACATTGCTGTTAATCTGTCTGTTGGAAGCAGCACCATTAATCTTAATTAATTCACTACATTATATTTCTCACTTAATTACACATGCTACAAAGGAAAATTGCCCAGAAAACGTGCCTCTCGATCCATCATGGCTGCCAGCAGGTTGCGCTATCTCTAGTAATTACCAAAGGTTCTCACACCAGGGACATGAGAATGTCTTGAAAATTGAGCATCCTATTATCAAGCTGATGGTTGTAGACTTAACTTCTCGTCAGTTCCTCCCTGTAGAATATAAACATGATCCTTCGGAGGTAAGCTTCATATTCTATATTCCAAACATACTGACCAAATTTGGTGCAGGTTTACATTGACTTAATGCTTGAAGATGATACACATATTCCTAAAAAAAAAAAAAAAAAAAGTAGAAGAAGAAAAATTACCAAATTAGGGGTTTTGGCTTGTAACAATAGCAGAACCCATACTGATGCTAAATGGAGCCCTTTTAATATGCTTTTTATATGCTTTGGAATTTTTATATACAACTTCAGAAAATCAGGGAACTTTGACAGTTACAGATTTCAAAGTGAAAGGGCGAGAATAAAGAACCTTAAACTAACACAAAGGAGTGTTTCAGGAAAAAAAAGGTAAAGGATATGGTTCTAAATATAACTGTTTTACTATGTGCAAAGAACCTTTATATACCTTTAATACAGGTCAAGACTTTACTTGATACAGTGGCAAACCTTATAAATATTGAGATAAATGAGAACAAAATGCATATTGATCAAAATGGAAAGAAAAAAGGGGGGGTGAAAGTACTCCTACACATTTGCATGAACTTTAATGAATTTATCAGTCCGCTCACTTACTTAAAACTTTTTATTTATTTATTCATTTATTTTCTTAATAGACTGAACTTCTGTTAATTTTTGATTATGTGCTGTATTACACACTCAATGCACCTGTGAGTTCAGCTGCAGCTTTGCAGATGTAATGAATTCACAGTGCTGCTTCACATTTAAACTTGAGTAAATAATCCTCTTGGAACCAAGCCCTTGTATTGTTTAAAAATGCATCTCGCATGTGTCTTACAGAAGTAGAAAGTAGCCATAGGAGTTTCACTAACTGTCAGTCAAAGATGCGGCTGACAAAGTGTGGATTATATTTAGAAACTTCTAGTCTAGTCTAGAATGGCTGTACTTTAGTGACTTGTATGAAGAAGACAAAGAAGAGCGGCAGTACATGTTCTTTCTGTTTTCACTTTAATATTCCCATGTGACTGTTCTGAAAATAGGGCACCATTCCAGCTTCACCAGTCATTCCAGCTTCACTGACACCATCTATCTCACTCATTACTAATTAGCCATCTATTCCACCAGCGCTTGTTTTTCAATGAAAGGACAATGTCAGAATAAACCTCCATGACTCTCTATTCCACTGTCCACTATGAAAAATAAATCATTAATACATCAGCCTTGATTAACCTCCCAGCGTTTGATTGATATTCTCATCAGTGGTAAAAAAAAGATGCCCTTGCCCTAGCACTTGATAAACTCAGGATTTTAAGTTCTCAAGGATGTAAGTTGAATGACTGAACTATACACAGGTAAGCGTTATACAAAGACTTTTTCATTTTTTTTAAATTCTGTTAAAAATTCTAAATTTAAATATCTGTTTTAAATAAATGGGTTTTCTTTTGGATAATAATAATAATAATAATCTTTTTCAAAAAAGAAAAACATTTATTTTAAACATTTTTGTAACAATTGTTTATTGTTTTTTAAACATTATTATTCTTTTTTTGTTGTTGTTGTTATTTTCTAAATATACTACTACTGCTGCTTAAAGTAAATTTGCAACAATCTAAAAATTGCACAAGTATTATGATTAGGAAATCCATTTGATGAGAAATAAAATAAAATAATAAATAGATATCTGCTATTGTACATAATGATTATAGAACCAGAATATGTGATACCTTTCAGTTCATGCATCAAATTGATGTTAATCTTATGCATGTAGGCTCTGGACACAAACAGATTTTTCTAAAAACGTCTAATTGGCATTGCCAACCATATCTCTGCTTGAATGAGTAATGAAATAAAGTTTGCCAGCGTAAGCAACATGCTCTTGTGAGCCCATTAGGAGTCTTCAATGACAGCCGTAATATCACCTCTGATTAGTCACCTCTAACTCGATCTTCATCCCCCTTCAGTGAACACATTATTTTTGCATTGTCAGAATCACTGCATATCAAATTGGACTGTACATTTTAAACGCATTTTAATCTGAATTGCTCAGCCACACAGGGGTTGATCTCAGCACTGACCGGTTTCAATTGCTCATTTCTGCATTTAAGGGAAAAACATTTGCTTTGGAGAAATGTCCTTATGCCCAAAATTCCTATTCTCAGCTGCCACCTCCTCTTCTGCCTCTCTAATAACCTTAATCAGACCAATAACGTAATGCTTTGATGAACCAAGGCAATCAGCTCAATTACATTTTGCCGAGGTGGCCGCTTTTATAACAGAGGTGAGGGTCTGTGGTACTGCGCCCCAATCACCTGTCATTAATCAAAGACGGAGAAATATTTGGAGATGCCTCCTAAGCTCTGACAGTTCAATGCAGCGAAGGCCAAGGTGACTCCTCTGTTTTAATTGCTTTCCACTTTTATGGCTTCATGTCTCCTGTCTCATGGGGCTGTTGCTCTCGAAATGTTCCCTTTATTTGGTTGCACGCTGTGCCCTGCCGGGTTGTTTGGTCCTGAAGGATGTCTGCTTGATGGACAGGTTGACATTGAGTGAGTGAATTACTTGTGCAGATAGTGCAAATGTTCTTCTGGAAAATAAAACCATTGAAGTAATTAAGTTGAGACATTATTTGAATAACAAATGTAGGGATTTCAAGTTCAGTTCATAAGTGAACACTACATATGACAGATTTTTTTTATATATATATATTTTTTAAATGGGGTCATGAATTGCCCTTTTTTCATTATTTTGCGTGGTTCTATGAGGTCCACTTATAATGTTATCAAGATTTTAACATAAAAACAAAACAAAACAGAACATAGTTTAGAAGTAATAGGCTATTTTGTTCTGTTTTTGTCCCTAAAATACATATCAAACAATCTGTAATAACAGACAAAGCAATAGTGACCACATAAGTTCTTACTGGTCTGGATCTGCATAATGTCTTTTTGAGTTCAGAGTCATCTTTATTGTTTAATTTCTATGTAGACCTGCATTTGCCTCTCTCATTATTTACACTACATGAGTGAATCGGTGGGTGGGGCTAAACAGGCAGTGATGTAGAAGCAGGTGTTGATCTTCTGTGGAGGCGGTGCTTAACCACACTATTACATCATAAAGTAGCAAAATTCCATAACCTGTCATTTTGGCAGATTGGCTTCAATGTTTTTAGACTAACGAGAAAGTTCTGAGTTCTGAAACTTGCAGAGTGTTTTTATAGTGCAATGACCTTTTATATGTCAAAAGATCAAGGGAATTTTGATTTCTCAGTTCATGACCCCTTTAACTAAATTCAAAGGACAGGTTCATACAAAAATGAAACTTCTATCCTCATTCAGACATAAGACTTTTTTCCCCCTCTGTGGAGTACAAATTGAGAAATTTTGGATGTACTAGTCACATTTTCCACGCAGTTTGAATGAAAGAATTATTCTTTTGAGTCCTGCAATGATCTTCAAAATTGTTGATTGATCAGGTGTACTGTAAATGTGAATGAGAAATCTGGTTCAGGGAATAAAAACAGGCTATCAATAACTCAAACTTGGATTAAGTGCACAAGGGCCACTTTTATGATACTTTTCATGGTGCTTTTGCCTTTTTTAAGCTTGAAATATTCAGTCCTATTTCAGTGTAATTGCACAGAAAAGCCTGAACAGTACCTTCTTTTGTATTCCAGAGGAACAGTTTGAAACAGCATGAAGATGTGTAAATGATGATAGAATTATACATTTTGTGTGAGCTATCGCTTTAAAAAAAATGCCATGGCCAGTCTAGTGTTCCTTCTATTCTACTCACATATTGCGATTTTACTCTGATACAGAAGAGAAATATTTCTCATTTACTTGTATCTTTCATCTTGTGTTTTTAAATCTCTGTGTTTGACTCCAGACCATTTTCAGTTTTGTGCCCCTCCCCAATCCCATAATCCTTTGCTCCTTTCTCATATCTCATCTCAAAGACCAACAATCAGTTTCTTTCTGCAATAAATTCCATAGCTCCCTGCCTTGCTCTCTGTCTCTCTTCCTTTGTGGATTTAAAGCTGACAAAATGAGGAGAAAAAAAAAAAGTTTTTAAAAATCTTTTTCCTCACAGCATTTTCTTTCAATTGATTCCAGTTTCCTTCAAAATGCAATTAATTTAGTGCTTCAGTCTTGCACAGTGGCTCACGTTAATAAGAAATGGGAGAAGTATCTTGTACTCAAATGATATTGCAGTCAAATGTTTATGTGATTGTAATTAGAAGTGGATCTCTGTTGCATTGCCTTTGCTCTCTGTATGATTAAGTCTCCAGCTCATCCTATGGGATGTAAAATATGGCATGGAAGTCTGAGCCAGTCTCTGTATACCAGAATTTCAAATTATAAATCTAATTGTAGAGTTTGAACTAAATTAGCAAACAGAACTCTGTTTGAATATAAAGACGTAAAATTGAAATTCAAAGAAATTCATATAACTGTTTATATATATATATATATATATATATATATATACACAAACACATGTATATAAATGTATATATATATATATATATATATATACATATATATATATATTTTTTTGTTTATATTTATATATATATATGTAATATAATATGTATATATATATATATATATGTATGTATATGTATATATATATATGTATATATATATGTATATATATATATATGTATATATGTGTATATATATATGTATATATGTATATATATATGTATATATATATGAATATATGTATATGTATATACATATATATATATATATAGTACTTTTTTAAAACCTTTTTTCCCTTAACTTTTTTAAAAGCATGCTAGCTTAAATGAATTTTAAAAAATACACTCTAGAACCATTAAAAAAGGGAGAAAATAGAATTAGATTTGAAGTGAAATTCAAAGAAATTTATATAACTTTTCTAAGTATAGTTTTTTTTAAAACCTTTTTTCTTTACTCTTTAAATGTGTGCTACCTCAAATGACCAAAATATCAGAAGAGCACCATTAAAAAAAGAAAATAAAGTGTTCATGCTGATTTCTCACTCTTATGGTGGCAGAAAAAGAAACTTTAATATCTTGACTCACATGCTTGCTGATTGACAAATTAACCACTTACCAAAATTTTAAAAACTTACAAAAACACAATACTCAGAAAAAAATTTTTTTTAGAGCACATTCAACATCCATCCATCAACCACTGTACCATGCCATTAAAAATATGGTCATTACCTTTCAATTATAACTGGCTATATATAGAGACTGACTGGAAAATTAAAACAGATTCTAATAGCTTTTCTAAACATGCTTACACTAACAGTGCTTTTATACATTTAACATGTGCATGTGGGTTGTATAGCACATTCCAGGTTAGCAATTATTTCTACATAAATAGAAAAAAAAATTGTTATTCACTTCAAATGAGCAGGTGGGCTAGTGGTGTCCAAGGGACCAGGTACTGTAGAATCTGTTCATGGAAACATTTAGCATGGTTGACAGCGTTAAATCTTTCTTCGGAAGAAGTTTATAGAAACCACTTAGAACAACAGAAGACTTTCTTGTAAAATGTGCATGAAAGGTTTGTTAAAAGTTAGCTTTCTCTTCCTTCTTATGAAAATATGTGCATTGCTCACTGTGGGTTGTATATGCAGTATTTTCAAAATTTATTGTGAAAAGTGCCATACAAATGAATTAGAATAATCCCCCCCAAAAAGTAGGTACATTACCATTTGAAAGTTGGGGTTTGTAGAATTTTTAAATGTTTTGAAAGAAGTCTCATGCTCATTTGTTCAATGAAAAATCGAATAAAAACAGTAATATTGTGAAATATTATTACACTTTAATATAACGGTGTTCTAATTCAATGGATATTAATATGATTATAAAATATTTAATTTATTCCTGTGATGGCAAAGCTGAATTTTCAGTAGTTATTACTCCAGTCTTAAGTGTCATATGATTATTCAGAATATGGTAATATAATTGTAATATGCCTTTTCTATTATCACAGTTGAGAATGGTTATGCTAATAGTTTTGAAAAAAACTGTGACACTTTTTTCTTTGAAGTTTAAAAGAATATTTATTTAAAGTAGATGTTTTTGTAATGTATATGTCTGTGCTGTCATGTTTGATCAATTTGCTGAATAAAATTATCAATTTTAATTCATCAAATTATCAAAATAAATAAATAATAATAATAATAATAAAATAATGAATAAAAATAAAAATGTACATACCCCAAACTTTTAAATAGTGGTATTGTATCTAAAAGTTCAGATAAAAATAATAAATAAATAAAAATATTTTGGCACATTTATGCTGTACAATGACATCATAAATGCTTATTTTTAATTATTTAACATTTATGTTGTACAGTATTTATAATATCACACTTGTAGAATTATTTATTTATGTCCTTTTTTTAACCCTAAAATAATCATCTGCCTTTATATGTCAGGAAGGGGGTCCTTCGCAAGGGAATCATCATGTTTGGGGGCTGTTCCCATCAAAAAGTTTCAAAACCCCTGATCAAGTCAAATCAAATATAGATGACCCACAAACACACTTTGGGCTGCCTTGATAAGGGTAACATTTTACAATATTTTAAGAGACAATAGGGGGCTGAGGGGGCTCAGACAGGTTGGTGTGATGGACAGATTCAGTGGAGATAAGACTAAGCTCTTACGTGTTTGCTCCTGACCCCTTCTGAAGGCATGTCAACTTGCTGAGCTGTGCGTGAAACAGAGTTTAGAGACAGAGCGAGGGAGAAATTTCTGATGGTGATCAAATTGTCTGCTTGACAAGTGGTTGATGGGATGGCTGTGCAGAAGGATATGAAGGTAAGACTGTGGCATTCTTCGCTTTTTTCATGTCTTATTAAGCACCATATTCCTTTTGAAATTCTTCATGAAGCCTCCTGTTTTAGCAGGATCATAAAGAATTGCCTTAACGATTCTTTGCAGCTTGCCAGAGTGAAATCAATTAGGCCTCCTTCATAAAGACACTTCAGCTAACCCAATTTGAACATGCACAATGACAGATCTTTTCCTGTGACTCATTTTTGCTGTCAGAGAGATACATGTGATTTCTCAGGAAATCTGTAGATTCAATCATCATGATGTCACAAAAAAAAAAAAAAAAACACATTTATAGAACACACACATTTTTATTAATATTGTTAAAGTGACTTGTAATCAGAGGAACTGATCCATCATTGATGAGACAACACAAATAACCATTATAACCTTAAACTATCTATATTTGTTGTAAAATAATATAATCCAGCTGGCAAGTGACAATATGAAACTCTTCATCTCTTTTAAAGCCCATTGTTTCCTGCTAGGGGTGTAATAT
This sequence comes from Cyprinus carpio, assembly GCF_018340385.1. Taxonomy (NCBI): domain Eukaryota; kingdom Metazoa; phylum Chordata; class Actinopteri; order Cypriniformes; family Cyprinidae; genus Cyprinus; species Cyprinus carpio. Next base: position 26,584,201 of record NC_056572.1, read on the forward strand.
CAGTTGTTCATGGGATGTTTAGCACATTTTGTGAGGGTGCGTTGAGAAGCTGACTGAGAGCTTACCTGCCTTTTAAGGAGATTTCTCATTTCTCATAATTGGATAAGTGCCTGTCTGCAAAAATGGATAAGACGCTAGAGCATATAAAAACAATAATAAAACAACAACTGATAATAAAAAAGTATTTTTGAAGTGTGATAAATGGTCTTTTTCTTTTAAAGGGAAAAGATTGATTTAAGAGCTTTTGGGAAAATGTTTTCCCTGGAGGGAGGAATTGAGGGAGGGAGGGAGGGAGGGAGGGAGGGAATGGATTTAGTGTTGTATGCACAAAAGAAAAAAAATTCAAACAATAAATAATTGGACAAATATCATATTTCTCAATGAATGCATAGCTGAAATATAGATCCTTCCAACCTCGTGAATATATATATATATTTTTTTTTTGTGATCAGAGATTGGTATGATTGCCCTTTCCTTTCCTTTCCTTTCCTTTCCTTTTCCTTTCCTTTCCTTTTTCCTTTCCTTTCCTTTCCTTTCCTTTTCCTTTCCTTTCCTTTTTGTTTTCCCCTCCCCCCCTCCCCTCCCCTCCCCTACCATACCATCATCTCCTCTCCTCTCCTCTCCTCTCCTCTCCTCTCCTCTCCTCTCCTCTCCTCTCCTCTCAAAGAAGTCTCTTTGGAAAAAACACTATGAAATATTATTACAATTTGTGTTTTCTGTTAATTTATTTTAAAATGTAATTTGTTTCTGTGATGGCAAAGATTAATTTTCAGCAGCCATTACTCACATGAAATAAAGCGACATTTATTACGATCAAAACAGTTTTGCTGCTTTACATTTTTGTGAAAACCCTGATACTTTTTTACAGGATTATTTGATGAATAGAAAGTTAAAAGGATTTTATTATTATTATTACTTTCTAATTTTTTTTGTATTGATGTATTTACTGCCTTAATGGATTTACTGAATTTAATGGATTCTCGCTGAATAAAAGTATTATTTCCTTCAAGAAATAAAATCTTATCGAACACACATTTTTGAACACTTCTCAGTGTTTTATATATATATATATATATATATATATATATATATATAATTTTTGAATTATTTCATATTTAAAACAATAATTACTTTTTCTATTTCATTTAAAATGCATTTATGCTTGCTTTGTACAACACTGGTCTGCCAAAATGCAATTTTTTGTGGTACAGTATGTCGCTTCATATGCAACTTCTATGCTGCCTCCAGCCTTATAAGGATGAAAAAAAATAACTCTAGTTCTTCTGAGTTCGTTGTCATTTTCGGTTTTGTTTCATTTACAGCGGCTTGCTCTCCATCATATTAACATCACAAGCTTTCCATTCAGACGTTCACCAGCTTTATTCTGTCTCAAACCTTCATGGTGTCTTCCAGATTTTTGTGTTTGCTCCATCTGAGACTATTTCATTTTGAGCAAAGTTAACCTGCCAATGTGTAGATGAAGTGAGATGAGTTTCCCGGGCAAATGCCTTTTTATCAAGAGGATGTCTGAGAGCGTCATAAAGCAAAGAAAACTCTGCACTCCACACACTCTTAAAAAATGAGACAGCCCTCGTGTCTCCCGCACTCGATACACTCCTGCATCTATTGTGCAATAATTAATGGTGTTTTGATGCATAGCTTTTTCCCTACATGTCCAGGGTCATGTGCCATAAGCGGCAGGTGTCTGAGCTGCCTGTAGAGATTGATTTATTTATCTTTTTATGGCAGATGAAATCTCAGGGCACCTTTAGAGCAAAACTCTGTTCTTCTCTCTTTTTTTTTTGGTTATTATTATTATTTTTTTATGTATATTTAGTTTCTTTTTAGTATGGAACAGCTTATGCTAATTGTTGATCATCTTTGACAATAGTGGTCCTGTCAGAAATCATGTTTACTTCCTGTTAACGTAACTCACAGTTCTAAGAGCAGCAGAACCACTGAACAATAACAAAGTGACACTTCAATTCGAACAGACGGCTTGTTACTCTGTCACAGATACTGTCAAATATCCCTCTCACTTTATGGCAATCACTTCTCGCAGTCAATTATCCAAATGGAAACAGCAGTACTGTAAAAGATCACAGGTAGTCCGCCACTTTTTTTTTTTTTTTTTTTTTTACAGTTAATACATTAAGCACTGGCAGGGGAGAGAGTGTTTGTGTGTGACTTGAGCAGATGAGCTTTTCCATGTGAGAAGAACTGTACCCTTACTCATGTCCATCTGAGGCTGTCATTTGTAACACTTTATTGAGGTTTGTTTGGTGTTGTCAGTTATAATTAACGCTGCTCATACAGTGACATGAATCTGGGCTTGTCAGGCCTATGATGGCCAGATCCGTTGCATGAATCCATCTTAGATGATTTACTATGGATTGATTGTGCAATATCCAATCTAGACTCAATTGATCCAGAATTAGCTACCCCTGGCAGAGTTTTAACTCATGAGAATATGATAAAAACTACAAATGAAGACATACTTTATTGACAAGTGCCAACAGAAGTGAATGTAAAACTTTTGTTATACATTGTTTTTCACATATTAATGCAAGGCCTCAACTCTAAACAATGATATCAAATAATTTGCTAAAGCTGATGGCTCCTTGGCACACTGATCATTTACAAGGGTGTCTGGACTCTACAAAGTGTTGGTTTTCATTGTTATTGAGCCAAGTCACACAGTATATCACGTCAAAGAGTCTATTTGGCTGCATTTACACTGCAGGTCTTGATGCCCAAATCCAATTTTCTGACTATATCTGATTTTTTTTTACGACCCGCTTACATTATATTTTAAAAGTGACCCCCCCCAGTATCCGATTTTTGCATTTACACTATGCAATGCTGAAACTACCAAACTTAGACGTTCTGACCCGGAAAAAGGAAGTAAAAACAGCACGAAATACAATGGATGCAGATGCAAATAATATTATACAGTGTTTTGCTTTCCCACAATATTTTGAAAAGTCAAACAAAAAAATCAGCAAAACATTGGTCTCGTACGGCGCGGCGGAGAAAGTGAAAGTGAAATGTCTTCAAACACCGATTTATTTCTGTAACAACCCTGCATTTTTGCCTGCACTGTCTCTTCGCCCCAAAGACTTAAAAGACATGAAACCTTGGCATTGCTCCACTGTGTGTATCCTTCGTCCTCCATCGTGCCTGTAATAAGTAATGTGATCTCAGTTGGTGGTGTCCACCTGAGTTGACGTCACTTTTTTAATGACGTACGACTCGCATTTACTGGGGAATATCCGATTTGTCTGCTTACATGGCACACGCAAATGCAAGTATCCGATTCATATCCGATTTATTACCACATATGAATGAGGCCTGAATCCGATCTGAGAAAATCGGAATCCATGCGGTTTTTTTTTTCCTGCTTACATGTTCACCGGTCATATCCGATCTGTGCCACATGAGAGGAAAAAATCGGAATTGGGTCACTTGAACCATGCAGTGTAAATGGGGCCTTTGTTGTCCTTAATCTAATCTTTAATAAGTCTTTATCCCTAAGATTCAAAAAAGTCCTACCAATCACTGGTTCTTCAACAAGGTTACTGAAAAGCAGATAGATACATGCCTCCTGCATGGCTGTATCATGGTTCTGGGCATCTTCAAAAGGTCAGAAGTATTGTTATTGCTTTTTAAATCTATATTTGTTATTCATTTATTTACATAGTTAAGTGTTAATTTGTAAACAAGTATTAATATTAATGAATTATTATATAAAAATAGTAAAAAAAAAAAAATAAAAAAAACTTCTCTCCACCTCCCCAGCCCCACCTGTAGAGATCTGTTAGGGGTCTTCTCTATTTTTTTCCTTGCAGCAATATGTTTCCTTATTATGTACAGTATGTTATTTTAACTAAACTGAACAAGTCCTTGTATTTGTGCAGCAGCATAGCAGATCTCATCCGCCAAAATCAAGCATTGCACATTCGATGCCTCAAGCTAATAATTGCTTGTTAAAAATTATATATTTAATATGTGAAATAAAAACATGCTCACCATAGAAGAGGTATATTTAAATAATTTTATGAATATATATATACATATATATATATATATATATATATATATATATATATATATATATATATATATATATATATACCGTGAAAAGGTTTTTGCCGCCTTCCTGTTTTATTTGTAATTTTTTTGTATATTTGTCATACTTAAAAGTTTCAGTTAACCCGAGTAAATACAGTTTTGAAATGATGATGTCATTTATTAAGGGAAAAAAGCTGTCCAAACCTGCCTGGCACTATGTGAAAAAGTAATTGCCCCTAAATCTAATAACTGGTTGTGCCACGGTTTGCAGCGACAACTGCAATCAAACGTTTGCGATAACCGGCAATGAGTCTTTCACATCGCTGTGGAGGAATTTTGGCTCACTCTTCTTTGCAGAATTGTTTAAATTCAGCCACATTGGAGGGTTTTCGAGCATGAAAGGACTGTTTACACAGCATCTCAATCGGATTTAAGTCCAGACTTTGATTTGGCCACTTCAAAACCTTAATTTTGTTTTTCTTGAACCATTTGGAGGTGGACTTGCTGGTGTGTTTCAGATCATTGTCCTGCTGCATAACTCAGGTGTGCTTGAGCTTGAGGTCACAAACTGACGGCCAGACATTCTCCTTCAGGATTTTCTGATAGAGCGCAGAATTCATACTTCCATCAATTATGGCAAGTCGCCCAGGACCTGAAGCTGCAAAGCAGCCCCAGACCATCACACTACCACCACCATGTTTGACTGTTGGTATGATATTCTTTTTACGAAATGCTATGCCAGATGTTTGCGGGGCACCCACCTTCCAAAAAGCTCAACTTTTGTTGCATCAGTCCACAGTTTATCAGTCCATCAGTGAATAAAAAGTTAAAAAGCATTTATTTTAAATAGAAATATTTTCTAACAATATACACTACTGTACAGTTTGTACAGTACAGTACATTTTTACTATTTCTTTTTTTTTTTTGAAAGAAATTCAATCTTTTATTCAGCAAGGATGTGTTAAATTAAGAAGTGATTTATATTTTGAATAAATGTTGTTCTATTTAACTTTTTATTCATCAAATAACCCTAAAAAAAGTATCACAGTTTCCAAATAAATATTTGGCAGCACAACAGTTGCCAACATTGATAATTCTAATAATAAATCAGCATATTAGAATGATTTCGTAAGGATCATGTGACACTTTATACTGGAGTAATGGCTGATGGAAATTCAGTTTTGCATCACAGAAATAAATTATACTTTAAAGGATAGAAACCATTAATTTATATTGTAATAACATTTAGCAAGATTACTGGTTTTTTTTTCTCTCTGTATTTTTGATCAAATAAATGCAGCCTTGATAAGCATAAGAGACTTTAAAAAACATAAGTATATATATATATATATATATATATATATATGTATATATATGCAGGGGCGTAGCACCAAATTTTGGGCCCTGGGTACAAACCATCTTGCTGGGCCCCCGTACCAAATACCATAGTGATACCAATGGCCTAAGTCTCTCATTCTCTTCTCTTTCCTCTTCAGCTCTGTCCTCCTGCTCCTGACTACCTTCATCACATTCTTCCTTTCCCTCTCATCACTTATATGAATATCAACCTCATCTTCTATTTCTGCCTCTGCTACAAGAGGAAATAAGCAAAATGGGTACATTGTTATTGTACACATTTAAACTAATTAGTAATTACAGTTTAAAGGGATAGTTCACCCAAAAATGAAAATTCTGTCATCATTTACTCTCCCTCAAGTTGTTCCAAACCTGTATGACTTTCTTTCTTCTGCTGAACACAAAAGAAGATATTTTGAAGAAAGTCGGTAACCAAACGACTGATGCAATTGTTTAATTACCAACCTTCTTTAAAATATCTTCTTTTGTGTTTAGCAGAAGAAAGAAAGTCATACAGGTTTGGAACAACTTGAGGGAGAGTAAATGATGACAGAATTTTCATTTTTGGGTGAACTATCCCTTTAAAGTTTAAATGTGTACAATAACAATGTACCTATTTTGCCTTATTTCCTCTTAACATTTAAGCTCACCTTGTCTCACTGTCACTGCTTTCACTAGGCCATGATGAGGGATCTGCTGCTGCAGGGTCTGAAACTGAAATATATGGCTTCAAATGGTTGCTAAAATATCCTTTATTGTCACAATACCTTTTTTAAAGTGTAGGCTAAGTACAAGTTAATTGCTGATTATTTGTCTGTTTAAAATAAATGCAGACTATAGAATCACAGGGTACACTAACCGCCAAACTAGAAATTCAGTCTTTGAATTACGTTTTAAAATACTGTAAGTCATTTTCAATCATTAAGATGTGCATTAAACTGAGAACAATCCTGTACTTAATGTAAGAGCGTGCGCGAACTAATTTGCATAACAATGCGGTAAAATAGGCGCTAACGATCTGTGTTTTCGCGGGTGTTAGATTTTGACAATGGAGGGAAATATACAGTGTTTCCATGTAAACTTCTGACTCTGGGGAGAACTGCAGCAGAAGAGGAGACCTGCGCAGCTGCCTGGAGTGGCAGTGTGTTGAGCTCCCAGCTCCGCCTCCGTCTTCTCACTCCCTGTTATTTACCCAGAAATATTGTTTGCTCGCTATGAAGGATGTGATACTATAAATTATTGGTATATTATTCAAATAGAGTACGAACATAAATGTATGCTATTCTACCTGGAGTAGATATTTATGTTAAAACAATGTCAATGCTCGATGATGCATTTGGAGCTCACCTTTCTTTTCAAAAATCTGAGTGAGCAACTGCTTGCCCTCATTTGCCTTTCTCTTTTTAATCTTCTTTTCTTTTCGTTTTTGAGCCCCGATTTTCCTTTCTTAAGGAAAGACATGACTCTTCCCCTGTCTTCCTAGTTCATATCACGGCTGACTCCAGCTCCTGTCTCATTAACTCATTCAATTTCACCGCAGGTCCGCAGCAGAAGCACCTGACCCGCGGGTCGTACCATTTACATTGATTCGAGAGGGGTGGTGGGGCCCTGCACAGCATGAAAATTACTTTTTTTTATATACCAAACCAGTGCCTAACTACAAGTTTAGTTTTGCACAGGAACTTTTTTATTTGTACATAAATGCTATACAAATGTTAATTGCATGTATATGTATGTATAGAAAACTGACTTCTAAGGGCCCCCCCCTTCGGGCCCTGGGGTACTCGGTACCCTTTACCCCCCCAGTCCGACGCCCCTATATATGTGGCCTGAGGATATGGAGGTCCCAGACAATCTGAGAGTCCCAAGGGAAATAGCCATAATCCATATTTTATAAGGGTTCTTAGTAGAATATAAATTAAGTTAGCTATATAAGTTATACTGTATGATTTTTCTATATTCTAATTTGTAGAAATGAGTGCTTTTTCTTTGATTTTGATATTCGCATATCCCTTAATTTCATCCTTCTGTCAGTTAGTCCTGCTAAGTCAGACAGGCAGTAATTGGTGAGGCAGTGTTATCGTTCACCTTTAAATGCTTGCTCTCCAATGATATCGATGAAAACCTTAGACCATTCCTCTTCATTATAGACTCCAAATTGCCAATATGCAGTTAAAATCTCCAAACCTTCAGACCGTTATGGACACACTGTGCTCCCATCAATTAGCTTCCTGTCGATTCTAATGATGTTGATTAAAGTTGCATTTTAGTTTGGGGAGCCTGTAGCTGGACAGTTATCAAGGGCAGATGCTGTTTCTCTTCAAGAGCTCACTTTGCTATGCTTTTTGAACTTGTGTCGAGTGTTTTTGAGTGAGCTATTAAAATTAGACATCTTCATTGTCTGGAAATCCATTAGCAAATCCGATGTTAAGTGCCCTACAGAGCAGAATTGGCTAAAGTGCCTCTAATAATGAAAATAAATCCTTTGTTCATAAATTATTCCAATGATCAAACTGAAAACCAGATGGAAAAGTACAAGAAAAGCAAGTGTTTAAAAGTAAAGTTTAAAAGAAATAATTATTTTGTACTGATTCACTTTAGACTCGTTTATTATAGCCTTGAAAGAGAAGTAGCCTCTTCAGATTAAATTTTTCAAGTCTTTATTTATTTAATAAAGTATTTAATGTATTTAAGTAAACAAATCATATTGTGCTGATAATATTCAGAATCAATAAATGAAAAATTTCAAGTTAATGTTTTAAGGGTTTTCTTTTTTATTTCACTTCCTGTATGTTTAGTCCTGTTTTGGGCAGTTATAATATACTATGATCACCACTATTAAAGTTTTTCTTGATTGCTAACACGCCATAACTGATTCAGTTGGCACAGTTTCCCAAACCAATCATTCAGTTCTCAAAACAAAGACATTTCTCAAAATGTTTTAGACATTTCACCTGTTTACACACACATTCCAATTTGTACACTTTTTCAACCTAAATCTATACAAAATGCCCTTATTTGGAAAAGGTTTAATACACAATCGCAATATAATTAACTCAAGTGTCACAATGTGTCATAATCTTCAGCTGGAGTGCCCATGAACTCCAGTAGAGGGCACACCACTCAGGACTCTTGCATGTGGTGTCCATTTCCATTTCTAACTCCATCTCCCATAATCCCGTGCTTAGGGCTAATCACCACCAGCAGTTCCCCATTTACCACTCCCATATATAAACTGTGTTTGGACTCTCAATGATTGCGAAGTCTTGATCTAGCCCAGTCTGTCAATTCTGAGCGTTTCTCCTTGTGTTTGTTCCTCCCGTGTCTGACTTTGGATTGTTTATACTGCCTGTGATTCTCTGCCGCCTGCCCCGACCTCTGCCTGTCACAAGAGGGCTGCCAGCCCTGCACCCCAGCTCAAAATGGCCACCAGCCTGGCACCCCAGCTCAAAATGGCCCCACTCCGCGCATGCGCCCTCTAAAGGGAGGTCGGGTCGTGGCACTTTCTCCAGAAAAAGCAGCCACAGTTGATCTTCCGGAGTCAAGTCAGGTCCCCGTTGACCTTCCGGAGTCAAGTCAGGTCCCTGTTGATCTTTCGGAGTCAAGTAAAGTCACCGCTGAGTTTCCAGAGCCTCGTCACGTCTTAGCTAATCATCCTGAGCCTCGTCTCATCCTGTCTGTTGCGCCAAGCAATGTTCTCTCAGCCTGTTGTGTTGCTGTCAAAGAGACTGGTACTGCTGTGGAACCTCCAGAGGTGGCGGCTACTGCTGCAGAACCTTCGGAGGTGTCAGTAGTATCCATCCATGAACTCATTGCCTGTCCTGTTATGGCCACGGAGGCTGCTCAGGAACTCACTGCTTGTCCTGTCACGGCCACGGAGGCCATCCATGAACTCACGGCCTGTCCTGTCACGGCCATGGAGGACATCCACTAACTCACTGCCCGTCCTGTCACAGCCACGGAGGCCATCCATGAACTCACGGCCTGTCCTGTCACAACAATGGAGGCCGTTTATGAACTCTCGTTCTGTCCTGCCACTGCTATGGAGGCCATCTGTGAACTCTCTGCCTGCCCTGTCTCAGCTATGGAGGCCGTGTGGGAACTTTCTTCCCGCCTTATCACAGCCACGGAGGCCACCATTAATCTGTTTATGTTCTCTGTTTCAGTCCCGTCTGATCGACTGTGGTGGTCCTCTGCTCTGCCCTGGTGGGCATCTGTTTCATCTGCTCGGCTGTGGTGGTCCTCTGCTCCGCCCCGGTGGGCATCTGTCTTGTCTGCTCGGCTGTGGTGGTCCTCTGCTCCGCCCTGGTGGGCATCTGTCTCGCCTGCTCGGCTGTGGTGGTCCTCTGCTCCACCCTGGTGGGCATCTGTCTCGTCTTCTCGGTTGTGGTGGTCCTCTGCTCAGCCCCTGTGGGTTCCAGTTCTGCCTGCGCCGCCCCGGTGGGCTCCAGTTCAGCCTGCGCTGCCCCGGTGGGATCCAGTTCCGCCTGCGCCACCCCGGGGGGGGGGGGCTCCAGTTCTCCCACCTGAACTCTGGTCTACTCTCAGTTAGGAGTGTCTGGAAGCCACTCCTTAGTTGAGGGGCTATGTCACAATCTTCAGCTGGAGTGCCCATGAACTCCAATAGAGGGCACACCACTCAGGACTCAGGACACGTGTTTGGACTTTCAATGATTGCGAAGTCTTGTTCTAGCCCAGTCTGTCAATTCCGAGCGTTTCTCCTTGTGTTTGTTCCTCCCGTGTCTGACTTTGGATTGTTTATACTGCCTGTGATTCTCTGCCACCTTCCCCGACCTCTGCCTGGTATTGTTGCTGTTTTTGGATATCCCTTGACACACTTGATGCTGTTCCTGATTTCTGCCTGTCTGACCATTCTTTAATAAACTAATGCATATGGTCCTAAATGACTCTGACTCCGCGTTACACAATGAAAACTCAAATAGCACACATGTATCCTTGTGTGAACATTAAGTAGCAATACTGAAGACATACCAATCAGAATATCATAAATAAGAGCACAGGTGATTATGTGCTTTGGAAAATGCATCCTAACACTGGGGAGAGAGCTGAAAAAAAAAAAAAAAAAAAAAAAAAAATACCTCTACAAATGGATTTGTAGTCAGGTACTTCTTACATGTACTGTATTTTTGCAGAACTGAGAGACGACTGCTTAAGGAACATGGAGAAAGTCTTTTGTCAGAACAGCTGCAGAGGATGCTGAATTTATTTATTTAGAGTCTTTATTTTGTATTCTGTACAGTTATTAACAGCATACTGTATTGTGTGTTCATAATCAACTCCTTGGTTTTTGAACTTTTCTCCTCTAGCACTTTTCATCTGCTATATACTCACTTTACAGTAGTGTGATAAATTAATTTGTAACACTTCAGTTTAGGGACCCATTTTCACTAACTATGCTTATTAATATGTGTATTACTAGCATATTGGCTTTTTATTATTATACAGCACATATTAATAACTTATTTTGCATGATTATATTTTATATCCCTTAATCCTACCCATTACTAAACTACCCTACTAACTATTAATAAGCAGCATATTAGGAGTTTATTGAGGCAAAATTTAGTGAGAACTTCTTAAAATAAAGTGTGGCAAATTATTTTTGTAAATCTTGTTGTATTTTGCAGTATCTGCATGCTTTCATTTATGTTGTATACTGAAATAGACACTGAGTTGTAAAATGGTTACCGATTCCCATTTTGGTACCAGTGTTTTGGCAGGAAAGTCTGTGAATTTGTAGTTTTTGTATGTCAACGGTGGCCAAAGTCTGATACTGACAAAAGAGAATATTATGTTATTGAGAAAATGGTGAATTGTTTCATAATTTGTGTGTTAACCATGGAGAATTTTTTAAAATATATTAAATCGTTTTTAAAGTGGGATACGATGAGCTACATTCAAACTGTATATATGCTTTATTAATAAGTTGCTAAAATTCGGTTTGCATCATGCCTAACAACACTTCATGACTTTTCCTAATCGGATTAGAAGCTCAGTTACAACTTGATAACATTCTACACACATCCTCCATGAAAATAATCCTTGCGTCTTGACTGCTGTCTGCAATATCCAGTCTTTCACTCTGTTTAGTGCTTATTTATTTGTTTTCCTATAATTCTGTTGCATCAATCTGTTTGACTAAAGTAAACCCTGTCCCACTCAGATCATTACTGACAGAAATTGAGCTAAGAAAATAATTTCATCACTAGGCCTTGTTGTTGTCTTTTGTTGCCTTTTTTATTTGTTCTTTCTATTCTCTTTGGTCTGGCAAGCTTCTCTTTTGCCCTGAGGGATCCGTTCCTTTTCCTGTCCTCTTATGTTCTGCTGTGTACTCCACAAAGTGGTCCATGTCTGATCCATTTTAGCTGTATTTCAACTGCAATTAGTTCTCGATTTAAGTGCCGCCAGAACCACTGTTCTGTTCACAGATGATTGTAGTGGATGCTCTTAGCAGTTAGTAAATGTTGAATTTCTTTTGTCAAGAGTGTAATTTGTGTAAAAATTGAGAAAATGGATGGATTAAGATTTACTTGTCCTCCTGCCATACTGACATTTCTTTTGGGGGTTCACAGGAATGATGGATTTTTTTTTTTTTTTTTCATATGGGGTAAATTTGTTCATAAATAGGCCTAATAATAATGATGATAATAATAATGTTGTATTGGATATGTATGGAAGCCCATTTCCATCGCACAAGGGAAAGTTATATTGTCAGTTATGACTGTTTATTTCATGATTTATCATTTTGACTTTTTATCACATAATTTTGACCTAATGTCAGTTATGACTGTCATAATTTTGACTTTTTATTAATAATTATGACTGTTTATGCCGTCATTAAGATTTACTTGAGCATAATTTTATTTTCTTATGTGACCGTAATGAGGTTCCATAAATATCAACAAAGGTCAATAAGGTTTTAAGAACAAACAGTGTACTTTTGTGCAATTTTAAATGTTATGTTAGGCAGTAGTTTATCTAACATATCTAATAATTGTCGCTATAAAAACATTTTGTGTCTCTAATGTGTAAAAAAAAATCTTTAAAAAAGGTAATGGGGCAACAAGACGAACATATATGTTAAAATGCCAGGATTTTTGTCCCCATTATTGTCTCCACATTAGTCCACGTTTGTCTGATGGAAGTCATTATTGTAATGATTGCTTTTCATAGTTAGAAGTGATCCTTAGAGTAGCCCGATCTCTGAAAACATTTGATTCCTTAAAATTGGCTGATGGACTTTTGTTACTGTACTTCATTATCTGACTCATATAACATGCATTAGAAATCTAGTCTTATAACGTTGTAGGTACCACTGAGCCAAAAGCCAAAAGTATTGAATTTTCCAAAAAGAAAAAAAGAAAGATAAACACCATAATCATTGTTACCATCTAGCTAGAGAACATTACATTTCCTTTCTCAGACCCCTCTTTCATCATTCTATTTCTTTCTGCCTTTTCTTCTTCTATCATAACCCTTTCTCTCGTACCTCTCTTCTTATCTTCTCTCTCTCTCTCTCTTTCTATCTGCAGCTGAGTGTAGTGGATGCCAGCTGAGAGCAGATCTCTGTCCACAGGCCATGCCCTAGCCCCTTCCTGCTTCCTACTTGGAGCCAGCTTGCATCATGCATCATGGATGTGTCAGTCCTCTGTGTGCGGGGAAGCAGGGATGCCGCGCTGGCAACAGCAGTTTATTAATCGGGTCAGGTGGCCGCCTCAGGCAATCAATAGAGATCAGACGGCATACTGGCACATAGAGGCGCACTCGTACACACAAAGCAATGTGATGAGGGCAGCTTTTGAGCTAGTGTAAACTGTCGCTCATCCACCTCAAGTTCTATTTGGGCTTTAAGAGATACTTAATTACTTATTGTGTAAGTTTTGCTGTAAATTGTTTATATATTAAATAGTCATGTTCAAACTATAGATATCATTGGATATGCCACATTTAAAGTCTTAGATGCACTATTTCAAGTTTCTAAAATCCTTTGCAGTATGCAAAAACAGTACGTAATTATGGGATCTTCTTCATATTTTTCTTTTTTCTTTTATAATTCATCGTTTTCATAATGTATGGAAACAAATTTCCACCACACAAGAAATAAATGCATGTTTGCTAAATCATGATTATGACATAAGTCAGCATGTCCAAATTGAGATACATGAGATAAATTATATGAAGTTATAATTATGTGATAAAAATTCAAAATGGCGACTTCATTATAATTATGAGATTTAAAAAAAATATATATTACATGAAATCACAGTTATGAGATAACGATTAAAAATTATGACATGAAGTCAAAATTATGATATAAATATCTGAAATTCTGTTATTAAGTCTTGATTTTGAAACTTTAAATGTTTTATACATGAAAACATGATTTTTTAGCTCATAATTTCAACTCATATTTCATATTTTCATATTTTAATGTCACTTGTTTAACACTTCATGACTTTCCATCATGCAACTCTTCCTCTTATTGCTTTTTAATACATTGTATTGAATATTTCTGATAGTATTTGTCCGTCACACATGAAAAAAAAAAAAAAAAAAAAAAAAAAAAAACATGCTTTGCTAATGTTAAAATTATGAGATAAAAATCCAAAATTATGACCTGAAGTCATAAGTATGAAATAAAAATATGAAATTCTGACATAAAAACTCTTGATTTTGATAGTCAAAATTATTTGGTGACTTCGTATCTCATAACATAATTTCAATCTCATAATTATGTCTCACAAATATGACTTAGTATCTCATATTTTAATGTCACTTGTTTGACACTTCATGCCTTTTCCTAATCTTATAAAGACTGATTAGAAGCCTAATATCAACTTGATAACATTCTTTATATGTCCTCCATGAAGAATTTTATCTCTGATAGGTTAGGTTGCTGCCTGCAATATCCAGTCTTTCACTTTTTGGTTTGTGCTCATTTATCTAATCTCTCTCTCTCTCTCTCTCTCTCTCTCTCTCTCTCTCTCTCTCTCTCTCTCTCTCTCTCTGTGTGTGTTTATATATTTACACTCAGAACATCTATTTGACTAAAGTAAAACCTGTCCTACTCATCTCATTACTGATAGAAATTTCGCATACACATAGGCTAAAAGGATGATGGTGTAGCTGACCACACCATCCAAACACCATTTCATCCTGCAATTTGTCATGTGGTTTCAGCCCGGCCCATTTTTTATGGCTGCAGTAGATTGGGTTAACTGATGACACGCACAAACCCCTGTGCAATTCATTACACTTTCAGTGGTGTAACTGCCCCTCTCAGATATTGAGTTTTGAGGGCTGGAGATGCAAACTTCAAGATCTATGTGAGAGGACAGTTAGATAAATGGCTTGAAGATGGCCAATGGTTATCTGTTCTGGTAATAGATTTCTAATCTCTTTGTCTCAAAAGAACTGCACCTGCAGTTTTCTCTCATTTTCTTTCTCTCTTTTTTAAGAAAACACACACACACACACACACACACACACACACACACACACACACACACACACACACACACACACACACACACCACACACACACACTGCTCTTTATCTGCTTTGTAATTCAGTGTGCTGCCATGCCAACGACACAGACTAGTGGAAAGTAATTATGAATGTCTATGTATGTCATTTTTGCTGATTAACAAATAAGTCAAGGTATTTTCAGTGCATTTGTTGTGCATTCACTCGTTTAATTAATTCCTAATGTATTGTGGTATAGGAAAAAAACAAAATATTACATAAAGAGTAAATAAGTGTTACGGATTTCTGGTTGTATTGCTGCATAAATAACAGCTCATTAGCTCTTTTCAGGCCAAAACTGAAATGTTAAATTTATTAACATTGTGATTAGATATAAAGTCTTTACTGTTATTCAACTAACAATTCCACTAGTACATTAAATTATCTTTTTACTATGAAAAAAAATACATTCTATTTACATAGTGGGTGACTTGTTATTTTCAATTAAAGTACATAAATGTATTAAACATTATGCTTAAATTTAGCGCTGGCATATGTGTGTTGCTGTATAATGTAATAAGCATATGCATAATGTGTTTATTGTATTATTATTATTATTATTATTATTATTATTATTGTTATTATTATTGTTATTATTATTATTTAATACATTGAAATTGCAGCTGGATGTTCAGTGGATGTATATCATAAACTTGTGCATGCCTGTTTGCTTTTTGTTTCATGATATTACTGGACCTAACTGTGGGCTGCAGATAAACAAAAGACAAGTAGAAAAACAACTGTAGCACACAGCAACACATTATAATTCATCAAATTCAAGTGGTAACATTACCACTCATTAAAATACATATAAACACAATGAAAACTAATCTGTTTTCCTCTGTATTACAGTGGAGAGGCTTCCATAACCTTGTATGGTACAGTGTAGTAATGGCAACATATTATTTTTCTTCACTTTCTAACCTTCAGACAAAAAATAAATAAATAAATAGCCAAATAAATAAATAAAATGTTGGAAATAAAGGGTCAGTCCTTAAAATAACCATTAATATGCTTTTCTGAATATCTTCTTTTCTTTTCTTTTTTTTTTGCATATTTGGAAAGTTATTTAGATGTTTTTACTACCTGATCAACGGATCATCTAATATAGTTTTACAGAAATTCGTGAAAATATGAATGTTGTCATGACGACACAGATAGTGGAATTAGCTTTATTATTGCATGTATTATTTTATTTGAATGTGTTCACCATGATATAATTGAATTCATGTATAAACAAATATGATTTTTGTTTCTTTTTTCTTTTTTTTCATACTAAAATGAGCATGGGAATGTTTAATGGAAAGAACAAAAAGGAGGACACTGTAAGTTGTTCCTTATGCCAACAGTGAGAGTTTAAAGTCTTTATTTCTTTCTTTCGTTCGTTCTTTCTTTTTTTTCTTTCAAATTAATCAGTTAAAATGTAATTAATTCACTTTCACACTGAAGTCAATAGTTTTTAGACCGTTCTCCATTGTATAAAGTTTCCATATGGCAACATTTCCTACTTATGTAATTTTTTTTTTTTTTTTTTTTTTTTTTAATGTTCTTTAATGTTTATTGTCAGAAAATCAAACAGGAAAAAATATTCCACCATAAGTTTTAGTCAGTGGCCACAAATATGGCCTCGGACAGCTAAATCACTAATTGACACTAATGCTTGCTCAGTGATGCAGGTCTACATCAAGGGATTCAGGCTAGCTTGATCCAGCAGCATTAATTACAGGCTTGTACACAACATTAGGCAACATCTAGATATTTACAATACATGTAGACTTCAATATTACAACTTTCATTCTCAAAGTTGATTGCTGTTATCAGTCAGTTTCATGTTTGTGCTTTAAAAACTACTCCATGTAGCCCATCTGATTGTTTGTGCTTGTGTATTCTGCTCTGCTCTCCCGTATTCAGACAGGCTGTCTGAGCAGGTATCTTTATGTTCACGTATATTTACAGCATTCAATAGATTTTAAGCCTGTAGATGCTTTAAAGAGTGCTCAGACGATATATTTGCTAGCACTCAACAGGCACTTGACTCTATAACCAAGCTTTAGCATCAAAAAAGAAAAGAATTAAACAGATTATTTTTTTTAAAGTTAGTTTTTTTTTTTTTTTTTTGTGCATCTGTGTACTATATACTGTATTTACTATGTTTATAAGATTTTTCTTATTAGGGCTGTCAAAGATAACACATGATATTTATTAAATATGTATGTAAGTATTTTTAACACTGCTAACATTTCATTCAAATTTAAAATTAACATTTTCAGTCTGTTCAGTGTGATTTCTAAAAAAAGTGATTGAAACATTTAAAGCTGATTGGACTTGATCATATCTTAAGTGTTTACACACACACACACACACACACACACACACACACACACACACACACACACACACACACACACACACACACACACACACACAGTCTCTTTCGGAGCATGTGTTTCTCAGTAAATGGGAAAATACATTTTTATGGATCATTTCAAATGTCCCAGATGGAATGTTCAAAAGTAAAGTCATTTGCATTCTTTGCACGGTGAAATTTAATTATCATCAACAAGTGAAATATCACCCATGAGTTAAATGTTGTCAATGATAGAAATGCTAATGTGAAACCGGCAGAGGACGAATGTGCACATGTGTTACACATGAAAGATTACATCTATGAAGTGTAGATAAAGCTGTTAAATATTAATTTTATTATAATATTATTTTTATTGCATATTTGCATTTCAGGTTTGCATTTCTGTTCATTTATTACAGATTTTTGTTTCCATGTTTTTGCATCGTGATGCTATATATATTTTGTGTGTGTGTGACAAGTAAGGAGCATATATACCTATGTTCAGTGTCTTTATATAGATACATGTCATCCACTGGAAGAAACCACTTTGTTCATTACCATTTCTTTGTATAGTTGAACAATAATAATATGCAATAGTCCAGAAATAAATAACCACTCTGTACAATAATGAGGAGGTCACACAAACATTTGAGACTTGTTTATTTGACAGTATATGAGAGTAGATTATTTCCCCATTAGTTTATGAAAAAATTATAATAAAAATTGTACCTGCAACATTCCCTATGATTATTGTTACTAAGGTAATGTAGGTGCTTGACACTTAAATTTAGAGGAATAAACATTATATATTAAATTAGCATGTATCTTTCGAGCCAGCGTTGAAACCCTTTATTATGGTTAACTCCTCATATGACTCACCACTTATGCTGTGCTTATATTGTGCATTTGTGTCTGTGAATGCAATGTAAATAGAAGTCTTTCCTATGCTGAATTTAATTATAAATGAACAAACGATGGCATGTGTTGGTGTTTATTGTGAATGAAAAAATAATAATAATTAGCCCCTCTCAACTCATTGCACTGATACAAAAAAAAAAAAAAAAAAAAAAAACTCCAGTTAACTACCACGTAGTAGTTCTGAGCTAATAACCTAGGTTCAAACCAGAGTTGATACTAATTCATCTACCTAAAAAAGTTCCTTTGCAAAAAAAATATATTTTCAGATCAGATAATTTGTGTTTTCATGGAATAATTCATGTTAGTGCTTTTGAAGAGCTTTTGGCCTTCAGACCCTTCTGGTACTGTTTGCTTCCATTGTAAAAGTGCAAAGGTCCATTGTCTATTATCAAAAGTGCATTTATGTACTTTATGAAGCACTTCTCACACAGAGGTAATTTTCGAATGATTCTTTCTGTTGGACAACTTAACCCCCCAGCAAAATTTGTTTGGGGAAATTTCCCTGATAACATGGGTTCCTATTGAAATGGCTAGATTTCCCCTATGAAAGTTCAAAGAATGACAGCAAATGTGACTGCACATTGGGGGCCTTACAGCATTTTTTTTTCTTCCCTCAAGATTTTTTTTTTAGATTTTTTTTTTTTAATTATTGAACTTTAAGACAACAGTGCTGAGATAAATGAATAAATATATACAAAACACAAATATGTTTGAGAGCTAAAACCATGTAAGTGTTTCACGGCACTCAAAAGCTAAGAGAAAAAAATTCTTAATGAATTAGACACTGCCGCAACCAAACAAATCGCAAAAGTACTTATAAACGGTGACCTATTTGTGTGCTTACGCAGTATAATCAAGTGGTAAATCCCCTGGCCAAATGAAATGCATTTCTCCTGGTTGCACAGCAAAACAAGGCCTGTGGAATGGTGCGAGCCCCTGTTGGAGTGTGTGAACTCTCTTCTGCCCACTCTGTGCCTAGTGAAAGAGAGCAGGAATGGGGAGGAGGGAGAAACAGAGAGATGAGACAGAACTGGTGGGGTGTTCATTTCTCCATAGTCTGGCCGAGGAAGGGAGATGAAAGGCACAACACTGATACAGAGGGGGAGGGGAAGAGCGTATATCTTAGTACGCAACACCTTCTTCTGGCTTCTGCCACTGATTGGTAAGGCGTTCTCATTTGTATTTATTTGATTAAAATGATGCATAATTCATTTCCCAAACAGGAAAAAACACATGCCTCCGGCAAGCCATTCACACACTTCCTGCTCTCCATGCTACTCTTTGAGTCTCTCAGGAATGGCGCTGGAGATTTTTTTTTGATCCAGCGTGTGGTGAGTGTTTATGCGGGTTCATACTCTTGCCTTCTGGGGTTTATTTATTTATTTATTTTTCCAACTAACAGACTTCTTAGACCTTGCGTGGCACTACTGTAGAATGGTTTTAAAATGCTGAGGAAGGCGTTCTCGTGGCTCTGTAGAGGTTAATGAAGGCTCCAGGGTGTGGAGGTAATTGAGTTTTTACCACCTGGCCATCTCCACAGCAACTCAAGGGAACTGTTCTGTAGCTGAAGGAGATGAGAAAAGCGGAGCCATGAATGTGTTTTGTGAACGGCAAGATGTTGACACCAAAAAAATGTTCTCAACAGGAAGCATTTTCTCATTGCCTCTACCTGTAAAGGTGCACTGAACATCAACATGTGGGATTCTAAGAAGTTCTCTCAATGAAACACGTTTGGCCTCACTATGGAATAAAAATGAAATTCTGCAGTTGTTTGTTCACCCTAATGTTGTTCCTAGTAAGCTGCTCTTTTTTGTTTAATGTATTTCTGTGAAACAGTCCCCATTTTACATAAATTAAGATGCGATTAATTCATATTTATTCTTGTTTTAACCATAATTTTCTGTATGTTTTAATCATATATACAGTGGGTATAGAAAAGAATCAACCCCCATTTGCAATAATCACATTTTGTTGCTTTGAAGCATGAAATGAAGATATTTTGGATCACAGTTTCGGACACAACTGTGGCTAATATATGAGGGTTGCAAGAAAAAAAGTCACTCCTCAAGAAAGGTCACATGCAGTAATGGTTGAGCTTTGCCGAAACACATCTTGAAGATTCTGAGGCAGATAAGACTAAAATTAAAAATTATTATATGTAATATTGCCTTGAAAATTATTTGGCCTCAACACCAAACAATATGTCTGGCAGCTCACCATACAAATTACAGCATTCCTACAGTAAAGCATGCAGGTGGTAATATCCTGTAACAGGGGTGTTACTCTGCAGAAGGGAGTGGAGCACTTGTCAGGATTGAAGGAAAAATTGATAGGGAAAAATGCCATCAAATTCTTGAGGAAAATCTGCTGACCCTCTGCCAGAAAGTTGACAGTGGGAAGAAGATTTACCTTCCAACATGACAATGAGGCAAAGCACACAGCAAAACTGACCACACAGTGGTTGAAGCAGAAGAAAGTGAATGTTCTTGTATGGCCTAGTCAGAAGAGTGGATATATTCTGCAAATATTACAAGGTCTAGATGTGCAAAGTTAGTAGAGACATATTCCAACAGAACAAAGTAACTAAATAAATCAAAAATCTTTCAAACAAAATACATAAACAACACTAAGAAACTACATCCAGCTCAGTGATTGTTTTGTATTTTTTTTTTTTTTTTTCTGACTTGTTGGTGTTATATCTGTCACTTGGATGTTATAAGTTGCACTGTAATATAACAGTAAATACAACTGGATAAACAAAAACTGTAACCATCTTCATTTCAGGCTGCAAAGCAACAAAATGTGATTATTGTAAAGTGGGAGGTGATTATTTTCTATACCCACTGTGTGTGTGTGTGTGTGTGTGTGTAGTATATATATAAAGCATATATATATATATATATATATATATATATATATATATATATATATATATATATGGATGGAAATATTCTCTCTTTTTTCATAGTCCTGGTGGTAGGGATCTTTTCCTGTGTCTTCTGAGTTACTAAACATATTGCATATTAATTTGATTGCACTTTTAACATTGTGTCTCTGTCTGTCATTTGTCTTCTTCATATATAGACCGTATAATATCCTGACACAGATATTGTGTAGAAACAATAGCTGCCATCACACATTATTATTAGCTGCTATAAAAGGATGAGGATCATTACTTACAGTTATGGCAACCAAGATTATGAAAATGTATTCTTCCAAGAAATTTCAGAAGCCTTTGTTGTCTTGAAAAGGTACAGATGCTTAAACATCCTGAATAAAGTCTGTGTAGAACTTGTGCATTGTAACTTAAGTATGACAGTGTATTTGAATTGACAACCTCTATGTACACAGGGGGAAATGGGATGTTTGTGCACCGATGATAATTTAATGCACATAACATTCCTGTATAATCCCATAGACGCACAGAATGTTGATCTGGCAATCCTTTATACAAGACTTAGTGAACATCTAGCCTGTATGGTCTCACATTTATATATGCAGAGAGTTATCAATATTTGTTAAACATTACTGTTGAAGTTGCAACATAGCGCTTGTTTAAAAGGCTTAAAGCTGTTGGATTTGCCTGCACTGCAGCTGTTCCTCTGCTAGATGGCAGCAAGGAGCAAGTTTAGCCTGAAAACATGCATCCCAACTTCATTTAAATGCAGGTTAGTCATCTGTAGAAAAGAAAAAGTCAACTTTTTTTTTTTTCTCTCACTCTCTTGAGCTAGAAGCTTGGCTCATGTAACATCAGATTTAAAACTGAAATGGCTGATCTGACTATGCATACAAGAGAGGCCGGAAATGTTTTCAGTCTACAATACTTTTAACATTCTTTTCACACGGCTGTTCACTGCTAAGGCCATCTAGAGCTAGTCGGGGCTTGGCGGCATTGTGTTGAATAGGCGTATAAAAGCATGTACGGCGGCGGGTAGCGCAGCTTCTCAACCACTGCTAAAGCTGAGCACATCAAAGCAAAGCTGGGGAATCAGAGGAATCCCTGCATCATTTCAGATAAGGGCTAAGTTCCATTTAGTGGCTTAGCCACATAGGGTGAACGGCCTCTTTTTTTCCTCATCTCTTAGCTGTTAGACTAGCCATCTTATCTATCGCCCAGCTAGCGCCTTGGTTTATTCAGGGTGCTGTTTACCTGCCTTTCTCATGGCTATTTTTGTGTTTGCCGCAGCTACCTTTGTACTTCCAGTTTGCCATTTTTCTAAATGGCTGTATAAAGATTGTATATGCGCTCGCTGACAGATCAAAGCTCTCAAAGAGTTTTCATGTCTAATGTTGCGTGGAGGGTTGCTGCTGGCGGGAGGGGCGGATGCTAATTGACGTCCTTAATCGGTTTATTGAAAGTCAGATCAGCTTGTGGTAGAAAAGTGCCTTTGACAAGCCTCTCTTGATTATGCAGTGATCATAAAGTCAATGTATTGAAGTAACATGCAAAGTGTTATGACATTTTCGGTGTCCGAAAGTGTCTATGCTTTTGTTTCGAGTAGCAGTTGACCTCATAGCATTGACCTTTCTGCCTAAACTGTCAGTTCCTCTCAGGTTCTCATTAGTCTATTGTTTGATTCCACCAGCTAGACTTGTCATGCACCTTCACTAGGCTAGCAATCATGCGTCCTCCATCTGCGACACAAAAACTACACTTCATTTTCAACTCCGCCTCGGCTTTAAGACACGAAGAGCACGGCTGAAAAATGAGACGCACAAAGACTCGTTTGTCTGTTACCTTGGACTGTTTGTGCAATATGTCATCCCCTCCTTTCTTTTATACTGAACAACGTTAGTGTGAAGGCACTCATAATGTTTCTCATGACAGATCAAATGAGAAGTGACAGTAGGAAGTTATGTATAGCCACAGGGACACCATTGCACATGATAAAATATGATCTGGGCTTCGTTCCTGTGTCCTACCAAGTGTACACATGGCTTTTAATACACACTTCTAAGCATCATTAAAATTTTGTGTGGCTCACCCTGTGTTTGCAATGGGCGGCATACACATTATGATGCTACTTTTGCATAGGAACGGGCATCAGTTTTATTCTGTGTGAGGCTGTGCATCTTATTCAGTGTGGGAGGTATTTTTGAGCCACATATTCTATGTGGAATTTCTAATGGATTTTTAGAACAACAGCTTTCAATGTTTGAGCAAATTAAGGTACTTAAAAATAACTCTATTATACATCTACTATATATATATATATATATATATATATATATATATATATATATATATAGTTTGCAGATATTTATATAGTTAGATATTTAGATAAATTGTCCCATTTGTTTACTGTATTAAGAAGTGTTGTGTTAGTCAGAATTTGTGTCATTAATTATCAAGAATATTTAAAAATATCAGGGAATGAGCATGGGTGTATGGAAGCCTAATTTCTTAAAAAAAAAAAAAAAAAATAATAATAAATAAAAATAACAATTATGGTTATAAAGCCAACTGCAGTCTTTTATTAGTTTGATTGATACTTTGGTTTATACAACCTCCACCAAAATTCCTGCCAATGTTTTTATGCAGTAATGGCAGTTTTCAGAAGGAATTCCTCATGAAATTAAAATTGTGGCCACTTTAAAACAGTTTTGCTAAAGGAGAAAAATGAGAATTACTCAATTACTGAATTCGTAAGCTTTTCAAAGCAGTGCCTGGACTGTTTGTAATTACTACAATATTTAGAGTTAAAAAAAGAGAGAAAGGTGAATAGGTGAATTAAATAAATGATCATAAAAATAAATAAATAAAACTACTTTATTTCATGCAGAGCTCCAGGCAATACCTTATCTCAAAAGAGCCGAATCCCAAGAGAAGTACTGTAGATGCTTTAAAGTGCCATCTGTGACAACTGCTACTGGCTGTTTCTGAGTTCTGCAAGAACAAAACATCTTCAAACAATAACAGTGCTACTGAATGTAACCACCTATATGTTCTCTAAGCAGGTTCTTTGAGTTCATATGCTGTTTCTGCAATTGCCATCTGACTTAATATCTGTTTGAATCCAGAATGTGAATAGATGCTTCCAGTAAATGTTTAACGAGGCCTTTAGTATGATAAATAATATGTTGGTGGGGGTGGCTTTGATCTTCCCTGAAGAATTTAACTGAAAAAAAATCTTTGTGCAACAGTCAATACTTCTAAGATGTGGTTTAGTACTGCTATTCAGATAAAACTGTACATGGTTGAAAGTCATGTTGGTTGTCTTTTTCATCATTAACATTAAAAGTTATTAATATTATCCAAATGTCAAAGGTGCTCTTTTTCTTATGACAATAATGCATGGTGATTACTGGATGTGAAGTTCAAAAAAATATTATACTAATAAATGCATATATTAGGTCAGGATTTGAAGTTTTGTCCACTTGCACTTAAAAAAAAAAAAAAAAAAAAAAAAAAAAAATAATAAAAAATTAGCATGTATTCACAGTAACATCTCCAGGAACAAAACACTGAACAAAAAGCAAGAGACATAAAAAGAAAATATTGAATTGCCTCAAAATCTCGTATATGCTGCATGAGAATCCACCTGACCTTTGACCCAGTGAGATGTTGTGTATTGTATACAACGGGAGACATTGTTTGTGAGATGTGAAAGTTTTGGACTGCACAGTGTTTCTCCAGTATATGTCTAGAGCCTTTTTAATATGTCAGTGTTATGATAGACTGTCATTGCAGCATATTGCAGGATCACATATTCTCAAGAATGACGAAGACGCTTCTAATACCCGTAGCTTTTGTTAAATCTGTTTTAATTAATACAGGCTTAGGAGAAATGTTTCTTTCTGCCAGTTATTAAGAACTACTTTCAGGCTTTAAATGCCTAATTTCCCCTAGTTCAATTTATCCTTATATGGGTTTTAAATTGACCATGAAGGCCTGTGCTGTGGAATTAGGTAACACCTGAATGCAGTGTTTAAGACTAACCATTTATAATAATGTGTAGGTAAATACCATTATAGTGTATATCACTCGTTATAAGTGCTGAGGAAGACTATATACAGTCCTAAGGTTCTGTTTAGCAATTGCCACTGGTAAATTCTTTCTTTTTTTTTAAATAACCTTTTGTTTAATCATTTAAATGAATTTATTTATATTTATTTAATTATTTGGTCATTCAACAGCTGAGTATCCAAAACAACATGGAACAGTCTGTCATGTCATTACTAACAGCGATAAACCTCTTATTTTCTGTTTAGCACGACTGAAAGGATCAATCGACAGCTATGGAGAAGATTTGAGTAATACTCCACAAAAACCCTCGCCCTTCTCGCGTGCTCCAAGCTAGATCAATATGATCTTTAATGAATTGAAAAGGAAAGGTTTAAACACGCACTGAAGAGCAAACAAAAGTGACACGTTATCTCTGAGTTAATGCCTGCTTAGATGTTCTTCAAAGAATCATAGGACACACTAAAAATGATTTAATTATCCACAATTGTATCACACACTTGAATAATTCCCCCCTTTGAATATTTGATACATGTGATTATTTACAGTTAATTTGATTTCAACACAGTCGTTAACTTGTTAAACTCAGGGGATGGTAAGTTTCGACCATGTTTACAATTTTATTGAAATGAGGTGTTAATTAAAGCCTGTCTGAATTTGCTGCAGTATATCTTTGCCTCTTGCCACAGCCCTCTCTCCATTCAACCTCTCTCTCCATCTCTCCTCTCTCCCCCTCTCTCTCTCTCTCCATCTCTCCTCTTTTATTGTGAGCCTGACTTCCTTGCTGAGACACTTTGATATTCCTTAGCATTAATCACAGCTACATCTCCCCTTTCCTCTCTCTTTCCCTCTCTTCAACTCCACATTGTCAATCTTTTATCTCCCTGCCAACAGTGGAGTAATCAATGATATGAATATTTTGCAACCACTGGCAAGGAATTACCAACTGTACTGCACTGCATCCTCGAGGGCTTGCGGTGTGTGTTTTGTTTGTTTTAGTGGAGTGAGAGAATCTGTTTGATAAGCCCTCAGGTAGAAGGAAAAGAGTTATCATAGCAAGCTGTAATATACCTGGGAGCAGAAGAACTCATAACATGTTAATTTCTGCAATTAATTTTAGATATTAATATAATTGTATGACTCATTAAAAAAAATCCAATGTACCTTTTGTATTTTTTTTATTATTATTATTGTTTTCACTTCCTCAGGCAATGTTTTTTGATTACTTCTCGTTATATTTTTATATATTGAGATATTTGGGAAATTTCTTATAATGGATTTATGAGATGACTATTGTTATTATTAAGTTTATTTTAAGTAAAAATGTGAGATTCAGATATGATATATGATATAATGGTTTTAATGACTCATTTTTATCTAGTAACATATCTGCCATATTTTGAAGTAATTACAATATGTTTTTGGTTTAGTTAACAATAATAACCCTAAAAATATTGGTCAGGATTTGATGAACTTTATTAAACAGAATTGTGTATTGGATTAGAATTGGAATCTGAATTTGAGTCTCCTTGCATACTAAATAGTCTAAATTGCATGTAAAAGAACTGTCACATCATACAGTTTTGTAATGGACTGTAATTTAATTATTATTATTATTTTTTTTTTCTGTGAACTATCTCTTAGCATTCCCATTTGTCTCAATTAGGCAATATGCACCACTGAATCATTCACAGCAAGACATTGAATGTCCATTAAGAAAGTAAAGTGTCAATTTTGATTTCACACTGACTTTAAAGATTCTTAAACACACTGAAAGTGATCACAGGTGTGTCTGTTTCTTACTTTTTTCTGAAAATAGCTAATCTGTGATATTTGGATTAACACAGTCTCAGCATGTAGTTCCTCCAAAGGCTCTCTGTGTTCTCAAATAATAATCATCTGTGAGTGCACAGAAGAAGTGGCATCATTCTCCACATGACATTCTATCGCCTAATGAAATTTAGGCTCATCAGTTGCGCATGATAATGGATAATTGAGTTCAGATTTAGCCTGCTATTTATAATAAGCAAAGCCTCAGCAGGACATGAGGGGAGAGGATGAAATGGAGAATACAGGGGCCTTTCTGGGATAAACATTGTGGAACTAAAGAGATGAGTCCACTGCAGGGGTCACATGCGATCACTTACGACCCTCATGGATGGGTGAGCGATGCGACATGTATGACTGCTTCAGGAACAGGAAGTGCTCCCTCATGACTCTATCATTGGGACATGTTGCGCATGTTTTGATGATATGTCATGATGTCATGTGTTGCATATCAGAATCAAGGTCAATTACCTTACAATTAATCATGGCCATTCACACAGATTTTTTAATATATATATATATATATATATATATATATATATATATATATATATATTAGACAATTATTTGTATCTTTGAAAATGAAGACACTCAATTATTTTATTATTGTAAAACTGTGTCAGAAATCATTTATTTTATTTTATTTTTTCTTGTATTGTATTGTTTTGTATTCTGGGTCAGAGAGAAGGTTTTGTGATGAAAGTGTGGAGTGTGGAGTGCGTCCAGTTCATTTTCTAAAAACAAAGGTGTCTGATGCCCCTGATTACAACTTTTCTGACCAATTGAGCTTCAGTGTTGAAAACAAGGGAAAAAAAGAACAAAAATCTAGCTTTCAAGTGAAGAAAAATCCTAATGAGCATGTCAATATAATTGAACACTCAGGAAATTATTCCCCTAAGACAGTGAGAGATGCTTTTGAGGTGAAAGTGATTATAGAGCAACTAACTACCATAAATATTATCTTTCTTTGTTCACCGAGGCATTGAAAAAAGTCTTCAGAAATGGGTACGTTTCCTGAATGAAAGGCATTGATGGGATGCGGATATAACCTGATGAACCGTTCTATTGATTTAGTAGCTTGCACTGTACTGCTGGTTCAACATGTCAATAACTTCAAATCTAAAACACTTGAGTAAGTGAAATTACTGAAGCAGGATTACTGTTCCGGGGCCAATAAAACGGAATATTGTTTGTTTCACTAAAAGGACACAACTGGGTGCTCTAATCAGACCTGACGTGAATGTACTGCAGTAAGAATACATAAAAAGCAAGCCAAGATAAAAAAAAAGCATTATAAAACTGATCGCAATTTCCAGTGACAGAACAACCGTAAGTCATTTATATTAAAGTGAGAGATGCCAATATGAGTTGGCAATATGGCATGAACAATTTGCGAGTGTGACGTTGTGACAAAGTTCAGCAAAGTCATATCACTTTACATCGCTAACTTCAGCTTTGTAGACAGTTTTCCTGTCGTTTATCTTTTGGTCAGTTTTTGTTGTTGAAAATGCTAAAACTGCCCACAGATTTCTTAACACCACCACCATTTGCTCACATTTGATAGTTTTGAAGTGTTTTACTTTGTTCAGGCAAGAGTGCACTGAATAGTACGTCTGCTGCAGGCACAAAAGTCATGCATTAAGATGTCATGTGTCCTTTTGCTTTTTATCTCTCCTCCACTTTGCTGCCGGTTGGCCTTGTGAGATTTCTCCCATGGCATCTGTCTTAACTGCAACTTTCCAGCCCCTTCAAAAAGTCAAACAGCTGAACACGTTTAGCCGATAATTGTACAAGGAGATCAATGGGACGGACGGAGGGAAGATAGCATTGAGCACGGATCTATGAGCACTGTTGATCCAGTGCTGATGGATGTCAGAGAGGAGATTTTTGAGCTGAGCCCTGGGTGCGGGGAGATGCTCAGGGGGACAGGAGGAGCAGAGAGAAAGCCTCCAGCACCGATCAGCGATTCCCCCTGTCAGGTCCTCCTCTGAGCTCATGTCAGCCCACACTGCTACATCAAAGTGAAAGACAGATCTTCACCCTCTTCTCATCTGATTCTAATCTGGCTTTAAATTAACATGCAATATTGAGACATTTTGTGTAAAAAGACGAACCTGAGATGTATGTCATATTTCTCACATTTAGCACAACTCTAAGTCAGGTCTTTGACAACAAAATATATAACAAACTGAGCTTTTTTGTAAATATACCTTCTTTAGAGGACAGTGATAAATGTGGTGCTTAAAGACACAGAGAAATTAGATTATATTCCCTAATTATATTCCACTTTGTCTGCTTAAACTTGGTATCACCAAAGCTTTTTTATGTTTTTGAAAGAAGTCTTGTATGCTTATCAAGGCTGCACTTTATAAAATTACAGTAAAAACAATAATGTTTTGGAATATTATTACAATTATATATGTTCTATTTTAACAGTTTCAAATTAAATTTATTCCTTTGATGGCGAAGCTGAATTTTCAAAAAAAAAAAAGAAAAAAAAAGAAAAAGAGTGTGTTGTAGTAATAGTATTTTTTATTGTATTGCCTGCATTTGGGTTCCCCAACAACTAATATTCTGAGGAAAAAAAAATGTGGTTACACTTTATTTTAAGGTGCCGTTATTACAGTGTAATATTAATTAACATGTATTTGCAGTACCTAAAGTGTCTCCTGAACACTTTTCCAGTGTTCATCTCTCAATCACATGCAACTGTAAATGATGGGACCTTTCTATATGCATACGTTAATGTGGCAACAAAGGCACTCTTTAGTATAACAATGGTAGCTAATGGACTTGAACGGTTAAGCTAAGATCTTTAACCACTATAGGCACTACAAGCCCAAACATTACATGAGAAGAGCAGCAGAGAAGACGTTTTCATGCCTGGCCCTGTATAACACAGTAGAACATCGGCAGACCGTGCAACCTAATCAAAATTGCAAGTGACTTTCCCTACCCAAAGAGTGTCTGAATGGCAACGAAAATTATCAATTTAAAAACCATGCACCTCACGGTATTACTCCAAAATCCGACAGCATCCACATCTATCTTCACCGGGGTGCGTGAGCACTGTGGTGCAGCGGCGGAGGAAAGAGGCCAGTGCATCCTGCTTTTAGATTGCAGACTTGATTACCTATTGATTTTCTGCAGCGTCTCCATTATGAGTATATCTGTAACAAATGCATAGAGCTCATTTTTTAGCTTATGGCGCTTGCTGAGCTCCCATCTTATCTAAAAGCCTACTGCTTATTCAGTGGAGTTAGACACACAGCGATATGTTTACATGAATGATTAGTCATTTTCAGCAGGCTTCAGCCTGTTTTTTGCTCTTAATTACCTCTAATGGCAATTCCATAGCCTTGAGGAATAAATAAGCATATTTGCAATATAAGCAATAATATAAGCAATAATGCATATGTATGTTATCAGCCATGCTTTGCATTGACACTGATTCAGTTCACAGTTACAAATGCTTTACATGTATATATGTATACACATCAGATGATGAACACATTTGTGCGAACTGTAAATACATATGCCATGTGCTGACTTCTCAAGACCCCCGTTTTAATCTTCTGTGTCTTAAAGTGAATGATAACAGGCAGCATGGAAACTCATCATAGCAATGAGGCGACAGAGCCATCGCTCCCTGCCTTTGGACTGATGCATGTTGCCATGGCAACCCTTCAGTTCCATACCCTTCAAAACAATTAGAATTCAGCACCGTTGCCACTGCCAGTGCTCACCGCATCACACTCCAGTCCAGGGTTGTGGATGGATTGTGCAAATTGTATGCGGTTGCATCTCGTTCACGCTCTCTCTCTTTCTCAGTATAGAATCAAAAGCTTATCAGAAATAGAACCAAGTCTATAGAGGCTGTAAACAGGGAGGTGGCACATAACTAGATCAGACTAATCATTGTTTCTCAGTTGTATAATAGTATATTGGCTGTACCAGTTTTCCTATGTATTCATTGGCTGCTTTGGTGCCCTTTTGCACAATCCAATTTACTTTAATGAGAAGCTGCTGTCTGCATAGTCACATTTTCCGACTTGATTTTGGACAAATCAATGCTTAGAGCGTGCTCTTGAATCTTTAGCTGCAAAAAAGATCTTCTCTAATTACTCGGAAAGGGACAAATGTTTCTCTTAGAGACAGATTAGGTTTAATGTTACACTTGTCTGTTTGTGCTTAACATTAAACAACAACAGCCATCATAAAAGTTGCTAGGCAATTCGATCAAAAGTGTGTGTGTGTGTATATATATATATACATATATATACACACATACATACATATATACATATAATATACATACACACACACAGTGGTGTGAAAAAGTTTTTTCCCCCATCCGTTTTTTTTTTTTTTTTTTTATATTTGTCACACTTAAAAGATTCATATCATCAAACTAATTTTAATATTACACAAAGATAGCCCGAGTAAATACAAAATGCAGATTTGAAATGATTATATTTATTAAGGGAAAAAAGCTGTCCAAACATCAGCCATACGTGAAAAAGTATTTGCCCCCTAAATCTAATAACTGGTTGTTCAACCCTTTGCAGCAACAACTGCAATCAAGTGTTTGTGATAACTGGCAATGAGTCTTTCACATCGCTGTGGAGGAATTTTGGCCCACTCCTCTTTGTAGAATTGTTTTAATTCAGCCACATTGGAGGGTTTTCGAGCATGAATAGACAGTTTAAGGTCATGCCACAGCATCTCCATCGGATTTAAGTCCGGACTTTGATTTGGCCACTCCGAAACCTTAATTTAGTTTTTCTTGATCTATTCAGAGGTGGACTTGCTGCTGTGTTTGGGATCATTGTCATGCTGCATAACCCAAGTGTGTTTGAGCTTGAAGTCACAAATTGACGGCCGGACATTTTCCTTCAGGATTTTCTGATAGAGCGCAGAATTCATGCTTCCATCAATTATGGTGAGTCGTCCAGGTCCTGAAGCTGCAAAGCAGCCCCAGACCGCCACTCTACCACCACCATGTTTGACTGTTGGTATGATATTCTTTTTATGAAATGCTGTGTTGGTTTTTTACACCAGATGTAACGGGACACACACCTTCAAAAAGTTCAACTTTGGTCAGCAATGGATTTTGCCTTGGAATTCTCCCATGGATGCCGTTTTTGCCCAGTCTCTTTCTTATTGTTGAATCATGAACACTGAGCTTAATTGAGGCAAGTGAGGCATGTACAGTTCTTTAGATGTTGTTCAGGGTTCTTTTATGACCTCCTAGATGAGTCGTTGTTGTGCTCTTGGAGTAATTTTGGTCGGCCGGCCACTCCTGGGAAGGTTCACCACTGTTCCATGTTTTCTCCATTTGTGGATAATGACTCTGACCATGGTTCACTGGAGTCCCAAAGCCTTAGAAATTGCTTTATAACCCTTTCCAGACTGATACATGTCAACTATTTTGTTTCTCATCTGTTCGTGAATTTCTTTAGATCGCAGCATGATGTGTTGCTCTTTAAGCATGCTTCACTTTATCAGAGAGGTTCTATTTCTTGATTTAACAGGTCTGGCAGTAATCAGGCCTGGGTTTGGCTAGTGAAATTTAACTCAGCTTTCTAAAATAATGTAATCAAACACATCACTTTCAACATTTAACAGGAGGGGGCAATGCATTTTTCACGTAGGGCCATGTAGAAATTATCATTTAAAAACTGCATTTTGTATTTACCTGCATTATCTTTGTGTAATAATCTGAATTTTTTAAGTGCGACAAATATAAAAAAAAAAAAAAAAAAAAAGAGAAAACACAGGAAGGGGGCAAAAACGTTTTCATGGCACTGTGTGTGTATATATACAGGTCCTTCTCAAAAAATTAGCATATTGTGATAAAAGTTCATTATTTTCCATAATGTAATGATAAAAAATAAACTTTCATATATTTTAGATTCATTGCACACCAACTGAAATATTTCAGGTCTTTTATTGTTTTAATACTGATGATTTTGGCATACAGCTCATGAAAACCCAACAATTCCTATCTCAAAAAATTAGCATATCATGAAAAGGTTCTCTAAACGAGCTATTAACCTAATCATCTGAATCAACTAATTAACTCTAAACACCTGCAAAAGATTCCTGAGGCTTTTAAAAACTCCCAGCCTGGTTCATTACTCAAAACCGCAATCATGGGTAAGAGGTTAACCTAGAAGGCCATCATTGACACCCTGAAGCGAGAGGGTAAGACATAGAAAGAAATTTCTGAACAAATAGGCTGTTCCCAGAGTGCTGTATCAAGGCACCTCAGTGGGAAGTCTGTGGGAAGGAAAACGTGTGGCAAAAAAAACGCTGCACAATGAGAAGAGGTGACCGGACCCTGAGGAAGATTGTGGAGAAGGACCGATTCCAGACCTTGGGGGACCTGCGGAAGCAGTGGACTGAGTCTGGAGTAGAAACATCCAGAGCCAACGTGCACAGGCTTGTGCTTTTGAACCAGAAACAGCGGCAGAAGCGCCTGACCTGGGCTACAGAGAAGCAGCACTGGACTGTTGCTCAGTGGTCCAAAGTACTTTTTTCGGATGAAAGCAAATTTTGCATGTCATTCGGAAATCAAGGTGCCAGAGTCTGGAGGAAGACTGGGGAGAAGGAAATGCCAAAATGCCTGAAGTCCAGTGTCAAGTACCCACAGTCAGTGATGGTCTGGGGTGCCATGTCAGCTGCTGGTGTTGGTCCACTGTGTTTTATCAAGGGCAGGGTCAATGCAGCTAGCTATCAGGAGATTTTGGAGCACTTCATGCTTCCATCTGCTGAAAAGCTTTATGGAGATGAAGATTTCGTTTTTCAGCACGACCTGGCACCTGCTCACAGTGCCAAAACCACTGGTATATGGTTTACTGACCATGGTATTACTGTGCTCAATTGGCCTGCCAACTCTCCTGACCTGAACCCAATCTGTGGGATATTGTGAAGAGAAAGTTGAGAGACGCAAGACCCAACACTCTGGATGAGCTTAAGGCCGCTATCGAAGCATCCTGGGCCTCCATAACACCTCAGCAGTGCCACAGGCTGATTGCCTCCATGCCACGCCGCATTGAAGCAGTCATTTCTGCAAAAGGATTCCCGACCAAGTATTGAGTGCATAACTGAACATAATTATTTGAAGGTTGACTTTTTTGTATTAAAAACACTTTTCTTTTATTGGTCGGATGAAATATGCTAATTTTTTGAGATAGGAATTTTGGGTTTTCATGAGCTGTATGCCAAAATCATCAGTATTAAAACAATAAAAGACCTGAAATATTTCAGTTGGTGTGCAATGAATCTAAAATATATGAAAGTTTAATTTTTATCATTACATTATGGAAAATAATGTACTTTTATCACAATATGCTAATTTTTTGAGAAGGACCTGTATATATACACATGCATATATAAAAACAGTTCTCTTTGTTATTATTAACAACATTAAACTATATTCATAAAAAAATGCAGCCTTGGTAAGACTTCTTAATCTTATGTAAAAAAAAAAAAAAAACAAGACAAAAAAAAAACAGGACCATCAAAGGTTTAGCTACAGTATGATTCATCTCTCTCTCTCGCTCTCTCTCTCACACACACACACACACACACACACATGCATACACATGTGTTTAATTCTCTTATCCTAGTGGCTTACTGGCATTTTATGGGCAATCAGGTCATATATTAATTTTATTATGGGCAGCCAGACAATATTTACAAGCTTGTTTGTCGATCCATTTGTTGATAGAAACTATCAATGCAGGCGTCTTTTGCACCTATTGGCTTGATGAACAAGATTCTAAGTGTCCACAAAAGGTCAAAATTGTCTTCAACTAAATTGAGCTGAGCTGTTAAAAGGTACCACTGTAGGCAGAGAGAGAGACAGCCATTACCACAGCTGATTGATTAGCTGCCAGCAAAGACATGTTCCTGGGGAACGGGAGTGCCACGTGCACCTTCATTTGCATTGCCTGCTCTGTTCTGCTGGATTGAACTCATTGTTTTCAATTGAGTTAGCAATTCAGCATAGATTCAATCAATTAAAGCAACATTGCTACAAGCTGCTGTTTGAATGGAAGTATTAAATTATCTAACTATTTTGGCAGTATTAAATCTTGCATGGTGTGTTGTCCATAGTAGAATGATCTTTTTATTTTAACTGTAATTAGAATTGTATTTTCAAATTTTTCTTTTTTCTTTTTTTTTTTTGTAGAATTAGAGTAATTAGCATGAACATGACAGGCTGTTTGTCAGACTTTGTTCCGTGTTTTGTGTGTGTTTTGCTCCCCATGTGTTTCTATGCCCCTATTTGGTCCTTCCCATTCCTGTCCTTATCGTTTGTTCCAGGTGTTCCCCATTTAGTTCTATTGATCCCAGGTGTGTCTCGTCATCCCCTCATCATGTCATGAGTATATAAAGTGTTACCTGTTCTTAGTTCGGCGTCCGGTATTGTAAATGTCTTTCTGAGTGTTATTCTGTGTTGTTTTATTAAAGACTGTTGGTTTTGAGCAACTCACGCGTTTCCTCGTTCCCTTGTTCCAAGTGAATCGGGACACTGTTGCTGTTCATTTGAATAACAGGGTTGTTACCGTGTAAGTCTTTAGTTACATCTATAAGGCCTGTTTTGCTTTATGATAGTATGAAAGTCATTGTTGTCACAATGAGCTGTGTGCAAACTCGCACAAAGATGAAGATAAGAGTTAAAGACTGTTAATCTTCAATGGGTAAATCCAAAAGAAACTGGAAATCCAACACAACCGTAGTAAAGACCTGACAATAATAAACAGAAACAGTGGAACTTAAATACAAGAGCTAGTGAGGTGATGAGTGAGTGACAACAGCTGAATGAAATGACAAATTAAATCAGTAACTATGACAACTAAGCAAGGTAAGATGGTGCAAACTGAAAGCAAAATCCATGTGAAGTGTGTGTGTGACACTTGTACAGTATGTGCAGAATTAATTGACTTTATCTATTTTTTATCTTATCAGTGGACATGAAAGAACAAAAAGGACACAAAACCAAAGAGACACTTATATTGTAGGAAAAGAAGGTATCTGGTGTTGAAGAAATCAATAGTGAATTGGCTTAGAGTCAGCGGCATCTGTTAAAGCTTGCATGGAGGACTTGTTGCAGGCTGATTTTGATCTGTCTAGCTGCGTCTAAAGAGACTGCTGATAAAGTATTCAGCGCTGCAGAACCTGTGAAGTATATACCTGTGAGTTTTCTCCTTTCATCAAGACAAGACAATGAAAGGGCTGACAGGGCCCTGATCTGACCTGAAAACAGCTGAAGCAGTGGTTATTTCTCAAGACAAATGCCCTTCTGTTTGTGCAATGGTATGCCTCCTTGCTCCAATGAGGCTTGTTGTGTGGTTTTTGTGTGTATGACAAAGAAGATCTTACCACAGACCAGCAAACACTGTATCAGCAGAAAAAAGCAAAGGGTTAATGGATTACAGGGATTATTGGAGATGCCACTTTGGAGCGGAGCTCCAGAGCTGTAGAGCTATGCCCTCTTTGCTGACTTGTCAAGCCTTGTGCCTAAAGTTTTGCCTTAGGCGCTATCTAATCCAAGAGAGTAAATAAAACAAAATATCATGTCACAAAATATTCCTGATACAGCACAAAAAGAACAAATAACTGGTCATATAAAATATTTAAAGGGATAGTTTGCCCAAAAAATAAAAATTCTGCCATCCCGTTCCCAGAACTGGAGGTTTTGAGCTTCAGAAAAGATCACAAAAGCATATGGTCCATATGGCCAGCTAAGTCTTCTTAAGCCATTCGATTTATTGAAAAGATCCAACTCAAATTAATCATTTGCACACAAATTAGATATTGTGAACATGACGAGGAGCTAGAACAGAGGAAATTTTTGGTGCTGGTCTTTCAGTTCAGATTGTGTACTGAACAAATACAGTGTGGTTTTAATTCTTTAGCTGATTTCTCAACCGTAGAGTAGACCTTATTTTGAGTGTGAAAAAATCTATCAAAAGAAGGAGATGTGGCAAAAATATTATATAGCTGTACTGCCCTACCCCCAGTCTCCGTTTGGACACGCAAATGCGCTGCCTTCAGTGAGGTTGGTGAAGTTTAACAGAAACTTGCTGTCAGGACTAGCCTTTTTGCAAAATAGAAGTACTTGTGAATTTTAAACATTGGCAGATAAGGATACAACTGTAAGATATAAGTTAAGCAGGTCTCAAGTGCATTAAATGGCACAGTCGCATAGGTTTGTGATTTAGTTTGAAGCACTTAATATAAAGCACATGTCATTTTCAGGGCAACTTAAATTATGCACTTTTATGCAGCAGCTCACTTTGTGTCCTTCATTATTTTTCAGATGCGTTCGCAACATCAGAGTATATCAATATAAACTGTATCATCCCATCCAAAGGGGGAAACTCTGAGTTTATAACTTCCACATACAAGTCCAGTGCATGCAGTCATTAAAACAATGTATTTGTCCCTGGTATTGTATACTGAACCAAAAGACCTCTATCAAAACATTTCTGAATACATGTAAAATTACACCCTCAGTGGCTTCAAACTTGAAATATAGAGTACAAGCACACATTTAGAATACTTTTGTGCTTGAAAGCTCCTTATTCATTTTAATTGCATTTCTGCAGAAGAAAGAAACTTTGTACAACATGACAGTAAGTAGATCATGACAGAGTTTTAATTTCAGGGCGAAACATTCATTACCGAGGATAATTGTGTTTGTATACCAAGTGAGATTGAAATTACCAGCAAAACAAAGATAAATATGATAATTGGCTTACACATGCTCATTGGCAGGATTTTCTGTCTTTCAGTTCGATGTGTAAGTATTTCAGTAGCCATTTTCCTGCGTCAAGTAGATGTGCTCTGTGACAATTGAGATTGACAGAGAAACAGGTAAGCACTGGGAGAAAAAAAGATAAGAGACTACTGAAAATATATTACTTCAGAGAAGATGAACAGCAGAAAGGAAAGTTTAATGGACCGTTTAGTGTCTAGAACAGGATAACACTTTATTTTCATGGTCCCCTTCAGACATTCTTTTGACTAGAAGTAACTTTGTAACTACATGTCAGCTACCAGCCATCCGTACCAGTATTAGTAGACTGTCTGCTTAATATCTGCAAACACACTATTTTAATGATTCCCCAAGAGACATTAGAACTGATTAAGCAAATTTGCAAGTGCATGTCAACTGACCCTAACCCCAACCAAACAATCTACTAATACACCTTTAATACTCTGAGAGTTAGTTGACATAGTTAGGTAGTTAGATGTAGTTGCAAAGTTATTTCTAGTCAACCATTTTTTTATAAACAGGACCATCAAAATAAAGTGTAATCCAAAAACAGACAGGTAAATATTAAGATAGCAGCCATATTTTCAGAATCACTGGAAAAAAAATGCCTCTACCTACATTTTTGCAAACTCCAAAAACTTACCTATACATACATTTCACTGTAGTTTCCAGCTAAAATGACCACTAGTGGGAGTAAAACAACAACTTTTATTCTTTATCACACAAATTAAGACTTATTTTCATGTGATTCCTTGCACAATACTGTTATGACCTCAAAACGATTTTACCGTAGTGCATGATTTGTGAAGTAATACATTTTGATGTTTGCATCACATATCCAACTCCATATGTATAGCTTTTCTAATGTAGTAAACTTGCTCGGTAGCTCACCTGGTGCAGCACTGCACGATGCGGATTGCTTGAGTCCTATGAAAAACAAGTCATAATAAAAGAGCTCAAAGACTTGTAGAAGCAAGCTAAAATGCTATGGTTGATTCATAAATACGTTTTTATCTCACGTTTGCTTTTGTTAACACTGTTGGTTAGGTTCAGGGTGGGGTTTACTGCAGGTGGCATGTGATTTTCAAATGCGATCATTAATCTTTTAGTGCCGCTCTCTGGACATTTCATTTCTGATCTGCTCCGATGTACAACAACCAAGGTGATAAAATAGCACCACATTCATCTATTTCAGATAAACTTAACCTGCTTTTAGCTCCACTCACTGGACTTTTCCCTTTCAAAGTGTAACAAAACATGCAAGAAGCAACATATTACCATTTTGCAGAAATGTTGTCACTGGCATGCATTTCAAATGAGCTTGTTGCATATATTACTGTGTCTTTTCATAGCTTTTTCCCTCCTACT
The DNA here is from genome assembly GCF_018340385.1 of Cyprinus carpio. Lineage (NCBI taxonomy): Eukaryota > Metazoa > Chordata > Actinopteri > Cypriniformes > Cyprinidae > Cyprinus > Cyprinus carpio. The sequence continues at coordinate 26,623,390 of NC_056572.1, forward strand.
CTGTCTTTTCCCCCATTTAGGGAGAGCCTGATTGACTAGTATGAAATGGGCAGCTCCATCTCATTCCGTTTCTTTTCCATATGGGTGGATATCTGTGACTTTATCATCCACTCGCAGAGATACAATTAAGCTTGTCACATCTGATTGCTTAAAGCCAACATATTCACTCACCGAGACACAAGCGCAATCAGAATACATCAGACTCAGAAATATATAATGTGAGCTGCTCTTCTCCACGTTAATTTAGCTTTTTGGTGTGATTTTTAAAAATAGCATTTTAGTCAATTTTTATATGCACATCAAAACACTGCAGGCACTACAGGTTTGGCTAGGCCCTGGGGCCCATTCTTATTATGTCGCTAACTCGGATTTGATTGTAGATTATATGGTTCTTCAAAGCTCATCCTGGACTTGCTGTCATAGCAACAGGTCCTTAAGCTTAAACCTGCTCTGGAGCAGTGCAACCTTTTTCTTCATTAAAGCTTGAAGGTCTGTTTGTGCCCTCAACTTATATTTTCTATATGACAAATTGAATAAAACACTGTTAAAACTGTTACTTGGATCTAACTCAATAAAATTAAGACAACATTTTCCAACTACTTTTTGCAAGTTTAGTGAACTAACTGATATTTTGAGTAAGGCCAACTTAATAATAAGCATTTCAATGTATGTAAAAATATTAAGTAGCACTTTCAGAAAAAGCCAATAAATTGAGTACAATCAATGTAAAAAATATCAGCATATTACACACATTAGGCTTAATTAAAATAGGTAACATTTAAATGAAAAAATACTGGTTAATGGCTTCTGATTTATTAATTTTAACCAGTTTGCCCTTTCTTGTTTTGGAAGTGTAAACGGCTTCAAATAATTAGTTGCTTAGATACTGTGTCAATTTCCAGCATTTATTAATTGCCATATACAAACAGCAGCAATGAGCTGGACAGTGTAAACAACCAATAACATCTGCATCAGCTTACAAAGTGCAGGTTAGTAGAACACCTTCACAGTATTTTTTACTGTGTACATACATAATATTAAAACATTTTAATATCAAGTTAACAGGCACTTTTGTCACAAGCCATATACAAACAGTAGCAATGAGCTGGACAGTATAAACTATCAAGAACATCTGTGTTCTTGCATTAAAGAAAGCATAACCTTAGCTTATAAACTGCTGGTTAGTAAAACACCTTAACAGTACAGTGTGTACATAACATTGAAACATTTAACACTAACATTACAGCATGTCACAAGCATGAGCATCACAAGCATGAGCATCTGACCTCAACTTAAAAAGTGCAGCTTAGCATAATACCTTCACAGTGTGTGAATATTTTGAAACCTCTTTAGTTAAACATCTCACTGATCCCACTAACTGACCAGTTTTTAAAGTGCAGCTTCACAGAAGGGCTATTTTGTGTGTATAAAATATAAACTTTTTTGCACACCAGAATGACCTGCAGCATAGTATAACACATTACAAGAACAAACCATTAGAACATCCTGAAAAATTCAACATTATGTCCAGTGTACAATGATGTTGAACAGACAAAGAAAACAGCTGTTCACAAGTGCAGAGTGACAGTCATGTCTGAGTGCCTAGGCGAGGAGCTTGTTTTTCAGAGTCATGAACTTGGGGCTTGGTTTTGGGCGCAGTGTGTCAAGTCCCACGAAAAGTCTTTGAAACACCTCAAATGTTTTGGAAACCTTGGATGGATACTCAAGATTAAGTGCATATGTCAACCCAAGCAGCAAGCAGCATGCTTTGGCCAGATTTCCAAGATTGGTAAGGACTGGTATTCCCTCTATGATGATTCCTACTGCATCTGGCTCACGGCAGACATAGATGATCATATTCTTCATTTTCAGGTCCTCATGAACAGTGGTCTCTGCAGCCCCCTTTGAGATAAAAAAATAAAGTATTTAAGACAATCTCATTTCTTGATGAAAAACAAATACTACACCACTACCTGCTAAATGCTGGTTCAGTCAGTTCACAATTTAAACCTGTTCACCAGACTGACCCAAACCTGCTTTGAAACAATACTTACAAAGTAATCAGAGATGAGCTCTTGTCCACTCTCTCCCATATACTCAAAGAGGCATCTCAGAGTGACATCTCTCTTCTTCACTGCAGTGGCACTTGGGTCCTAGTTAATAGAACAATAATTAATAAATTATTTTTTGTTGGTAAATTCACTCCAACCATGTAATGCCATCATTACCCTAGGTCTGTAATAGTTTTTCTTTTTTATTTATTATAATAGATAAATAGTAATAACACTTGAGACAGTTTTTCTTCTAATTAGTCTAATTAACAAAAAAAAAAAAAAAAAAAAAAAAAAACAGCAAGATAACTGAAAAACAAACTACTGAATTGATTAATATTGTATCTTTTAACTTAGTAACTACTTTTGACCCACCTGTATCAGTTCCATCATCAAGTTTTTGATGCGTTGACCAGTTGCTCCACCCTTGGCACTAAAGAGCTCTAGGAGCTTTGGGGTGTGCTTGTCCAGCTGTGACATAAACGTTGCTTCCAGGGGAACCGCAGTACATCTTCGGAACTCCTCGTTTACCTGTAGGACAGCAAATGTTTGACTTTAAAAGATAAGCAACATTTGAACTTTATGCAAAGCAAAAAAGTGAGTACTATCTCATGTCAAAGTCACAAAGGGCAGGTAAATGAAAGACTTACTTGTGGTGAATTAAGGGATTTAGCTTCTGGGTGGTATCTTGAGAGGTGAGAGCGGAAGGAACTCCAGGATTTAAAAGAACATGGGCAATCTATATGAATACAAGGCAAGGCATGGCTGTGTCCAAAGGTCCCATGATGCAGTCTATAATGCTTTAAAATGTCACTCTTTCCTGGTACCACGGTGCTGCACAATTTACAGGGCCATCCCATCTGTCAATGGGGAGAGAAAAAAAATTAAGTTAGTAAGCCTTTTGAATACAAGTGTGAAAAAAGCCCTTTAAAAAATACACTTAAAATACAAGTGATGATTACCCTGCTGAACAAAACAAGAATGATTAACATTAGTTCATTGCAGAACTTATTTTAGAAAATAATCAGAAACCTTGTGTAAAAACCCCACTGAATTTTTGTAATATCATCATCACACAGCACCTACAAGCAGTTAACCAATTACAATATTGGGAGGAGGGATGCTAATATAAATAAATTAGTCAAAAAATCTTCTCACTTAAACAGTTTTAAAATGCATCAACAAAATTCATATAAATATATCAAGAGACGGGTTAGACATCTGCACCCAATAACTACAGAGCAATACAAATATGAAATTTGGGTTATGAGTTAACGTTAGGCCTATGCATAGAGTAACATATTACATTGTTAACATACATGTTACATAGAACATTGTTACATTGTGAGCGTACACTTTTGTGAAAGAGGAACTATGCCAGATATTTGCCTCAACTATGCTTTACCATAATTAAACAGCTTTGGACTAATTGATAATCACTCAGCTAACGTTAGCTGTGGCTTTGAGTGTAACCTTAGTGCGTCAGCGTCCACTACCAAACTAATGTTATATCGAAGCCACGAAAATGTTTTTGAAGTTACAAACACCTCTGAAACATTAAACTGTATCACACAAAGACAACATTACGTATACAGTGCACACACAGGTAGATTTATACAGTATGTGGTTCAAGTTAAGAGCTGTTTGAGATAGAGCACATTCGAATTTGGCGGTCGCAGATGTTTGTAGGAAACAGAGCGGTGCTTTTGCAGATTGCACAACACAAACACGTTAATTAGAGTAAAATCAAACTTTTAAAAATACAAAGAATTACTTACATGGGGAACTTGAAGTATAAATGATCCGGCTCCGTGGAAAACCTTGTTCAAATAAACTCATGAAACAGACGAGCGTGAAGGACTTGCCCGGGCTTGTTCTTCCGTTGCTGCAGGTGGGCGGGTCGTGTCTTTTTACGTCTGGTATAAACTTTTTAAAATGAGTTAAATTAAAAATCAATTTATGTTGAAGTCCAATTAAATTAATTTTATTATAGAAAATATTAAGTTACGAAAATATTCACACTTTTTACTTATTGATAACTCAAAAAAACAAAGAAAGAAAAATAAATTAATTTATTGGAATAAATATAGTTTTTAAAATGAAGTCATATGGACAATAGCACTGAACGACTTTTTACAGTGAACCTTTTTTTGAACAGATGTTACCCTGTGCCATTTGCACAGAAGAGATTGAACTCTCAATATGCCTCATACAGTATAACAAAAATAAAGTGGAAAATAAAACACTGCCCACCTCTGTATCCCTTCTCTCTGCAGGTGTGGATTCCTGCAACTCATACTGCAGTCAGCATAGAAATTACATAAGTACATACACATTTAGGTCAGAGGTTATTTATGCACTTACAGGTTCTTCCTCCAAGGGACAGTCATCTGAGAGGGTTTCTTCACTGTCCTGTGCAATGGAAACAAATGTTATGCATTGTCTTCCCCACTGATGTAAAAAAAAAAAAAACATAAAACAAGTTCACTTACTGCACATGCTTCAGCCACCACTTGCATTGGAACAGGTTAAAGTGTTGGTGTATTGAGTGAAACTGCTCAAAAGCAGCGTTGCTGATCAGTTATACCCCCTTTTAAACCAACCCATAAATATGCAATTATCTCAGATAACTCAATCCAGCCATATTAATCATCAACAACAGATGCATTTGAAGAACCAAAATAGCCAGATCATGATTAGTACTTCATTATGAGTACGAAGAACGGGCCCCAGTACTTCTAGTAATGAAAAATCTTAATGAATGCACTTTATTGTTTTACCTTTATCCCAGACCAAAATATTCAGTCTTCAAATATGAAAATATATTAATAAAATATGAATTATTACTCAATCTAAACAATTGAAATATTTGTTGTGGTAAAGTGGAAAAATAAAATATTTTAAAAGTTAGTGTACTTTTTTAATAAGGAGACAACAGTATCTTTTAAGAGAAGGGTTGATAGGAATTGTGATGCATATAATGTGTACAATAAAGAGAATTTAAGATAATTATCACTTCAAAGCAGAAAACAATATTTTGCATCATTTCTGTCAAATTATAGAGAAATCCACTCTTTGACATAGTAAGTAGACAAATGTAAATAAACAAATAAACTAGTGGGAAAAATGTGTTGTCTTCATAGCTAAAATTTTTTTAAATAAATCAATATACAGTTTAAACCGTTAAGTATATTCTGGGTCATGGCACCACATAACAGGAACGTATGACCACTGCTCTATAAATTCCTTATGCTCTTCAACCCCCTCCCCCCCCACCCACCCACTAAAACTTTCTACCATAATGCTTGTTATGTGCACATTTAATCTAAATTTGTTGTTCCCTTGTCACTTGCAACCTGCATTTCTGTTATTTATGGTAATAAGTCACCTGTTTGTGTCTACAAGTCCCTATTTGTCATAAACTCTGTGTTTATTATGAAGCTGTTGATAGTTAGTTTTTTTTCCAAGGCTTAATTATGCCTCATTATACTAATTATGCAACATTACAGGACTCATGTTGTCTGTTGGATGGATTAACAAGAATGAATCATTAAACATCCCTAGGAAACACAGCTAAAATACATTGCACGTATAAACCTGAGAAATCAGCAACTTCAAATAAACCGTTGGCTTTGATGCCAGAGCTTGAACTCAGGGTGTCAGTGACTGGATGAGCACCAGATAAAGAGCGCTGCTAATGGCCCACTAGACTGCACTGGAAAAGGACAGGAAGGAGATGTGGCCTGCGTGACCCAGCCTGGATTCTGATTAGCTGACTCGCCTCTCTGTGCTTCAGCCTGTCAGGGGTTCCGCTGAGCCAGGTCTTTTCCAGGCCTCCAGGGACCCCGTGGAGGGAAATATTTGTGCTGTCGCAGTACACGCTAATCTTTCGCTCCCTTCTTGCAGTGAGGGTGGAAGGTGGACATGGTTTTTGGCATGTATGATTTGAGACTCGTTTCACCGATCGGGGATCAGGCAGGACTATTGCTGCCTTCTGAGTCTCTAATTCAGTTTCTGGATGAGACAGCAAGACAATTTGGACTTTTGGGATTACTAGAAGGCTTTACTGTGCTTTATATCTGTAGTAAAAGTGAACTTGTGACTGACAGCTGGGGTGTACTATATAAATATTAAGACTGTCAGTTTATTCAAAACATTCTTGTATGGGCTGCCCTCAGTGTGGTTTGGTCTTGAATTGCTCCAATGGTAGGAGAAGCCCTGGATTTATGTTGTTACCTTATTTTATTCCATCTGATTAATCACATTAACTTAATGTGTTAAATCGAAAGGCCTAATTGAGATATATAGTATAATTTAATTTAATTAGTGTTGTGATGGTCTCTGAAGCACGAAGTACAATGTTAGTCTCATGTATCGTAATCTTTGCAGCATCTTTCCCAAAAGCATTGTAGGCCACCCCTCAGACCGAATGTAATGATTGGACAAACATTATACGGTTCTGAGAATTCAATAGAAGATATGTGAGATATAAAATATATACTGTATATCAAGGTTATATCAATGATATATCACATATAATATAAGATAGCAAGATAAGATAGCAATCAGTAATTACAGTGTTGAATATATACACTTTAATTATTGATTGCTATCAGGATGTAAAGAGATTTTCAACCAGCATACCAAAAATGGTTTATGAAAAACATTGCCTTTTCTAGCTTTATACAACTTGGCACCCTTTACATGCAAAGTTAAACTTTATACAACATAATCTCTAGGTTAAAATCTTCATCAAAAGCTAATTGGAGTCAGGAGTCAACTAACCTGGTGTTCAAGCAGTGAGACAAGATGGGAACTTCTCCTCTGAGCCATGTGGCCCATAACACAGTTTGAGTTTGCTTTTCCAGAAAAGAAAATCATGACATGAAGTGAAGCATGACTCAGAAAGCCTAAATTATGTGTAACAAGCTATATCATTGATATCTTAATATCTGTATATCATTATGATGATCTTTAGAGTATGTTTTTTCTGTGTTTTAACAAGTGTCAGTATAACAACATTGGGTGTATAATATAAGGGACACGTTCACTCATAATTTTCTCAATATCTTCTGCTAAATTGCTTAAACTGTTTAAAAGAGTAGCTTGGACATTCTAAGACAAGTTTGGAACGTCATATGTGTGAGTAGATGACAGATTTTTATGTTTTTACGTTCATTAAAGTGAGTTATTGTTATGCATACATGATATAGCCATCTCTAAATTAATATATAGAAACTCATGCTTGAGAAAGAGAGATTTATAGGACATTTTAATCTAAAGGACAGTTAACAAGAGGATTAGCTCACACCCATAAAAGAAAGATATGAATATTCATCGACACTCTGGTGAATATTTACACTTAGGTTGTAATTCTATTGTAATTCTCGCCGATTTTGCAGGCACAGCACATCTGAAGCTTACAGGCTATTAATTGCTCATGCATGGATAAATCATGAATGCCTCCGTGACTTCTGCCATTTCCCGATAATATCCCAATTGTAGTCATTTGTCTATATACTGCAGGCAAGCATGATTAATTAAGTTTTAGTCCATTGATGAGAGATTACTCAGTTTAGTAATTAGTAGAGAGCTCGAAGTGTCATTTTACCTTACATAAAGGTGACATGAATATAATAATTTTAAAAAAATCTTATCCCATACAGTGAGTAAGTTTGGTCCGTAATGTGTTAGCAAATGAACTGCAAACTTTCCCACTGTCACAGACTCTGTAACTCACTATGAATGTCATTAGAACAGTAATATTACTAGCTATACTTTTTACTGCTACTGAATGCATTCATCCCCTTGGCATGTTTTGTTGTTATACAGCACTAAATCACAGTAGACTTAATTAGGCTTTTTTGTTGTTATTAACAAACCTCTTTAATGTCAAAGGAAAAACAAACAAATAATATGAATGTTAAATAACAGATTTAATAAGTATTATGAAATCAATAGAAATAGTTTGGTGATCTGTAGTGGAGGAGTTTCAACTGTTGCCTGGGTGCTTCAGAGGTCACTGCTTTAAGGGAGATAAAATGTGCTAAATAATGTCATATCGCATCTTGCCTGCAGCTTGCTAGAAGGCATGCGGGACTCTCTGCAGCCTGCTAGGAAAAAAACAACAACATGTATATATATATATATATATATATATATATATATATATATATATATATATGGTCTGATGTGGCCAAAATGGCTATCCACTCACAATCTCCATGCAACTTGGCTGAGCTTTGAGCAATTTTGGGGAAAATCAGAGTGGCCAGATGTGCAAAACTGATAAGAGAACTATCTATACAGACTCAATGCTGTAATTGTTTGCAGGGGTACAACTGCTGAATAATTACATGAATACTTATGCTAACAATTACTTTGTTAATTTTTGACCAAATATTTCCAGTCAAAGCCACAACAGAACTGTCACACAGAGCAACATACAATGTGTTGTTCCTGAATAATTTAGAGCTTTTGAAGAAATCGGTGGTGAAAGATATCCACTTGTTTTGTTCCTGAATGAATTAATCATTCAAAAAAAGAAAAAAAAAAGAAAATAATAATAATAATAAAAAAAAAATAATAAAATAAAATAATAATTATTGTCTCACTCATAAAGAAATTAATCAGCGTTTTTTTTTTACAAATCGGTTGGTTGACTAATTCAGTGACACACTCATGAAGATTTCAGATTTAGTCAAGCTGTTTTGTTCCTGAATTAGTAGGCCTCAGTTTTGTTTGAGTAAATTGGTTAAATGAATGATTCAGTGACTTACTCATAAAGACAGGCACTTGCCGCCATCTACTGGTGAATATGTAAACTGCAGAATGGTTATGGTCCTTTAATATCTAATCTTTTTGATTCTCAAAATGAGAGTAAATTAATGTTTGGTAGACTACTGCTTTTAAGACATGGCGTGCTCCCATACTTTGAGACTTAATATAGAAAAGACTTTATAACTCAATTAATAAATCAAAATTAGGTTGTATATTTGTAGCAGATTTATTATTATTATTATTATTATTATTATTATTATTATTATTATTATTATTATTATTATTTAAACAAAGAAAACATGCAAGAGGACAGTTTGCAGTTTTGTAATGTCTATGATCCAAGAGCAAAAACTCTATTTGCATGACATCTTTTTTTTTTCGGCCCCAACAGCATCATCCACTGTCAGTAATCAAGCTTTGCTTTGGCTCAGCACCACTCCTTTGAAGTTAAAGCCATTTCAATCCAACTGTCTCTGCACACAAAATAACAATAATGCAGTCATTAGCATAAAAACCCAATACCATCCGTCACTCTATCAAGGTTGTTACTTCAGAACATGTCCCATATTATTTGCCATTTACAATCTGCAGTGCGCTGATTTTGTTGTAATAATACCATTGGATTGCCACTTGTGTGACAACAGAAGTGCTTCATAATTGAATTTTTTGGCAAGACACTATCAAGTCACTGCTAGAAACGAGCAATTAATCAGTATTACAGGGAAACATGACACATAACTTGCCGGGGAAAATGTGCGCTCAGAAGATGGGTGGAAGAGCTGATGAAGACTTCATGTTAGTTCAGTAAAAAAAAAATGCCTCAGAAACAGCTGCTGCAATTTTTTCTTTTATAGACTGTGTAAATGGCCTAAAACATCCTATTACACTTACAATGAACCAGTTGTAAACCAGGTTCCGATAAGGCTTTATTACTCCCTTCACAGTATTCTAAAGCTTGATATTAAACAAGTCGCCCACTCTTAGTTCAGAACAATTTATTAGGTCCAAATGCCAGTCAGTAGTCCTTATCATATTTGACTTTCTAATTTTTAGATCTAAAAGGTCAAAGATATTATTCAGATTGCCCCTGATTGTGAGTGTCTGGGTACAGCTAAATATGCTTTGTGCTGGAAAATGAATATGTTGATTGCTATGGCTTTAAGCTGTTGGATGTTTCTAATACATTTTATGAGCAAAAAGTGATTCCATGGAGCATACTGGGTCTCCAGCTGAAGTGAAGAGAGGATTCAGTCTCAAAGTAGGTTTTTTTTTGAGGGGTTGTTTTTTAAGTATCTTTTTAATTTATTGTCCATTTGGAGACCAAGACCATATCTTTAATGTGAATGGTTGTTCATTTTATTTTATTGCTGTAAATGCTTGGAGGGGAGGGCATTATTGAATTTCCACACATGTTTGCTGCTGGTTTATGACTTAGTGCTTTTTTAGCCTTTTAGCAGCTTTTGAAACTCTTTATAAAAATATGTTGTATACACATTTTAGTATATTTTTAAGAAATGCAAATATATACTTTATGCAATAATGTTTTGTCTGATATTTAACTTTACATTCACACTCAAGAGCCTGGTTTTCTTTATTTCTGTCACCTAATGGAGTTTGGGTTCCCTGACACTACTGCTTTTGGCTTGCAGTTGGAGTTTAAAAAACACTTAATATTTGACAATATAATATTTTTGATCACACTGCACTGGGATAGAACAAAAATTGAAATGGATTAAGTTGAATGATTACACTATTGTCTCATGTAGTGCTGTTTTTATAGCTTAAATTAATTTGTTCATAAATGACTAATTTTGAAACATCAACACTGTTTTTGAACTGAACTTTGAACAAACTGACTCAGTGAATAAATGACACAGTTGTCTTCAGTTGTACTGTTTACTGATGAATTAAGCTTGTTTTATAATTAATTAACTTTACGCAGTTTTTGAACTGATCTGAACCAACACTGAACTGACTGGAGCTGAATAATGAAACTTTGTCTTGCTAGAGGTGCTTTACAGCAGAACTGGGATTTGCCTTACATTTGATACATTTGATACATTTGAAGTTTGCATCATTAATTCTATTATTTTCCTGTTTATACTGTGAAGATGCTTTGAAACAGTCTGTAAAGATGACCTGACTCATAAATACCACTCACCAGCTTCTGTGTATATTTTTTCCCTCCCTAATGATTCTAGTTACAGATGGTTTTACATATAGGCAAAATAAATACACAAAATAGCTTTTATTGAAGGGTCATTTAACGTGTTTATATACTGTATATATATATATGTGTATATATATATATATATATATATATATATATATATATATATATATATATATATATATATATATATATATATTAATATTCATAACTTCCATATGGCCAACATATGCAACTTGAGGCCAAGTATTGATTTCTTGCCCTGAACACAATAACATCTTTACTTCCGAGCTTGACAGCCCTGTCAAATGGAACACACACACTTGCTCTGTTGCTTGATGTTACACTGACCAGCCACTTAATTGCATTGACCCCTTTAATATGCTAGCTGTGATGTAAATGGTTTGCTCTCTGGGTGCTTTTAAAAACAGTATCTCTTGTATGATGCAGAGAATGACAGCTTTATTAAAATGGAAATGCAAAAAGTCAAACAAATCTTGTAAAGATTTGAACAGTTTTATTAAGTGTCTTGTCAGTGATTTGTCCCAGCTGTAAGTATGAATCTCAAAAGGAATTTTTCCTCTTCAGAAAGGTCAACAAATCTAAATGGAATCAATTAAGTCTTGCCAGTTTTGTTGCCCATCACTACGAATTCTGGGCCTTCTGACTGTATATTGTACTGGGCCTCGTACTACTTTTTCATAATGCAGGGCTTGATGGACAGTATGTGGCTTTGATGATTTGCTCTCTGAGTGACCTGAAGTCAACTTGTTCAGTATTCAAATTAACAAAGTATTTTGCAATATTTAATGCAATTTCTTCTTACATCACACAAAATAATTATTTTTATTATGTATTCTGATATTAAATAAATTTAATTATACTGAACACTACTGTATATCAACCCTTCTTTGGTTGTTTGTTTTGGCGTTTAGAATCTTTTTTTTTTTTTTTTTTTACCCCTTTGCCCAGCATGCCTGTTGGCAAAAAAAACAAAAATATTCCACTGTATTTCCACTAGTTTGACTTCCCTAAATTTAATTTAGTTTATTTTCAAATCCACTATTGTAATGCAAGTGTAAGAAACACAGAAAAACATTCCTTTACAAAGTCAGCCCTCTCTGAAAGTCTCACAATGTGCAGGATATTACTAGGTATTCTGTTACAGTAACTCTGAATAGAATTGTGCAGATGCAACCTTTTGCACATTGTATGGGCATTAATCAGTGATAGTTTGTAGCTTTTTAAAAGACTTTTTGTTAAATGTCACGTCTCTAGCTTTAATTATGACATACTTGCAAAATAACTGAGATGGTGGCTAAATGCAATACCCATTGTCTGTTTTTTACAGAGTGGTTTGAATAGAATAATTCATAAAAATGCCATGTTTCAACATACCAGTAATTAGTGAGAATGATTAGTTCTAGAAAGCTTAGAATGTCAAAATGAAATGTGTTTCTGTTCCGGTTTGGCCATCAGAACTGGAATAAAAATTTGAAAGGAAAGCTTGAATGATATGATAGCTTTCATACCCCAGGGAAATCAGAGGCCAGTGTCCACCATTACAGCAGCTGAATAGGCCATACACATGGGCATTTCATTCACAGAAAGCTTTGAATTTGACCTGTTTCATGTGCCTCTAGCAGGATTTGAGAAAGAGGAAAAAATATATATAAATTGAGAGTTGCAAGAAATATTTCATGCATTTTGTATTACAGATATTTTTTTTTGTTTAAATGATGAATCCCATACCCCTGTCCCTCAATGAGAACTTATAGTACAACAAATGTAACACTTTCCCTTTCTTAGTCTTTAATTCATTTATCTTGTATGATTTTTGTGTATGTATGAGAATTTGTGGGGTTGTTTTTATCTTGGCCTGTCACATGGGGTTTAATGTAGAACATTAGACACAGGAAATGTATGCACAAAGAGAAAGTTTAATCAGAATCTTGAAAACCTTTTCGTCTATAGCACATCTTAGAGCTGAAGTGTGTAATTTCTTAATTTTTGCACCACTAAGGTCAGTTAATAGTATCCCATCCATCCATCTATCTGTCTGTCTGTCTCTTTCTGTAAGTCAGTCTATCTGTCTTTCTGTACATCTATTTCTGCCATCCATCCATCCATCCATGAGAACCCCATGAGAACATGTGATGCTTTCAGAAGTCATTCATTATTTGCTTGAGTCATAAGGAGAAATATTTTATTTTATTTATTTTGTTTATTTATTTTTTTATTTTTATTTTTTTTTGCTAAATTATTAAGTGATTTTAGAAAGTAATTTGTGGCACATCGTTCTGCTCTTCTGGACCGGTATTTTTGTTCCCATAAAGTATAACATTATTTCTGCATGATGGCTTCACATCTACCCTTTTCATTTTGAGTCTAATATAGCTATGTAATGGACCAAGTGCAATGGGCATAGCAAATAATATTAGATGAATGGAAGTTAATTGTTTTGCATACAAACAGCACAAACTCCTTTTTGCAAGATGTAAACTGTAGGCTTCATAAAACAACCTATAGACATTTAGGTTAATTTAAAGAATAAGAACCAGAGCATCCGTAGGAGTCCATTACCCCTCTGCATTTACATTCTACCGCCGTCATTTTTCTTGCATAAATTAGAGTCTAATGCAGGCAATTGATAGACTTCCATTAGAACACTAGAACTCCCTCCCTCTCTCTCTTGCTCTCTCTCTTTTACCTAAGTTGCCTTTTCTGTCCTTTGAAATGTGTGTGTGTGTGTGTGGGGAGGGTGCTTTTTCATTACTTTAGACTGAGCAGTGTCTCTAAATTGCAATCATTTGGAGTCAAAATGCTGCGGAAAACAACTTATCTGGTCCACTTTTAATTTTTCTTCTATGGCGATAAATATATTATGGCACATCTTTGCTTTTGTACATTATGAGTACAGTTTCAATAATACAAGTTAGCAGTTTTAGTGATTTTTTTTTTTTTTTTTTTTTTTTTTTTTTGGAGCTTTCAGAAGTCTTTCAAAATGCACTGAGTGCTGACTGAAATGAACAGTCAGCACTCAGTGCATGGAGTCAGAGTGGTATAGACATAATTATATATCTAATTTCCCAAAAAGTTCAGTTATAAGATATAAGCAAGCAGCCATTACTCAGAGTTGGACTGTTCTATAGGTATTCACATAAATATAATGAGATGCTATAAATACAACAGGACTAAAGTGGAAATTAAATTCTTAGTTGATGTTTTTCCCCTATACGACATGTTCCTCTGCTGTCTAAGCCAAAAATATCGTCAGTCAGTGCATACAGTAAGGCCGAGTGATGTGCACTTATACGTTTATCATGGTTTTGCAGTGCTTTCTGCAGGACAGTCCCTTTGGAGAGACCTTGGGTTAAGTGCCTTGTTCACTCTCGGATGAATGAATCAGCCATTCTGAGGTTTGAACTCAGGACCTTTGTGTTCGCAAATCTATTAACACTATCCTACCACCTAACTAGCTGCTAGAGATAGAAGCTGAGTTGTAAAGGCTGGATAAGAACCCAGTCGACAAACATGGCTGATACGTGCTGACTAAAGTTCAATTTGCTCATGTGCTGCAAATCTTTATGTATGGTATGAAACCATAAAGTATGCAAATAGATATGAAAAGCATATTTACACATAAAAAATGTGAATAGTTGTGGTTCATATAGTGTCATTTATTTCAGATGTTTCCTTCAATTTAACTTAAACATACGTGTAACAAAAATAATAATAAAACATAGCTACAGTATAGAAAAGATACTTGAAATTACTTGGTGCTTCATCTTAGGAGAAAAACTCTAAAAAACATGACACTATCAAAATTAATTTGCAGTTTGTTTTGTGTGTTTAAGCACAAGGCCTTGCAACCAAATAGCAAGGGTTATGTAAACATACACAGCCCTATAAACACATGCATACTTTTCATAATGTACACTGAAAGAAGTGAAATAGCTCCATTAATATCAGTATTGTGATGGAAAAACACTTACCCACCAGTCATTGTCACATCGGCTCATCAACAAACCGGCCCACGTCCAGGCACACAATAGGATTGTTTAGCCAGGAGGAGGATGAAAGTGAAAACCGCTAACAGGTTCCTTTTGTGCCTCATCCCGAGTCCATAAATCCACCTTCATGTCTGTCCGACTCTTATCTAAGAATCTCATAGTGAATGCTTAAGATGGCCTCAAAGTCCAGGAATGGTCCAGACCACTTGTGAATGATGACTTTATGGTATGAGGCCTTACTTGACATCCAAACGTCTAAGAACAATTGTGAAAATGGTTTTACTATTTTATTTTATTTTATTTTATTTTATTTATTTTATTTTATTTTATTTTATTTTATTTTAAAAATGTGAGACTATGTGATTGAGTGGTCATAGTAGTACACACATGGTTGAGGATCTGAATTAGAGTGACATTAAAATTTTCCTTATGACATTTAGCAGGAAATTAACATTGTTCGTTGAACTGGCCAGCCAGGCCAGCTATGAATATCCTTTCCCCCCCTCCTGATGCATAATGACAGATAGGGAAATTAGATAGATTTGACGGCATAAACAGAAGCAAAGACTTGTAAATGTGCCATTGTAAAACAAAGAATACGACATTAGAGAGGCTCATTTTTTTGATCTGGCATATATTATTCCACATGAACCTTTTGTCATTGTCTTTGAGATTAATATCAGGTCCGTTGTTTATCACAAAGCATCTAATGAAGTGGCTCTTCATCATTCAAAGATGGATAAATTATTCTGAAAATGGACTTGAAAATGGCAGCTATTGTAACCCAAAAATGAATGCAAAGGGATCCACACAAGTGCATTATAATAATAATAATAATAATAATAATAATAATAATAATAATAATAATAATAATAATTAATAAAAATCCCAAAACCATTTTTCATATAATTGCTTTTGCTATTTTTTTTTTTTTTTATTTTCTAATTTTTATTTTCAGTCACAAGGAGAAATTGGATCTTTGGAAATGATAAACACGTCCTTTGATTGCTTTGGGATGTGAGTGGTAATATCTCTTAACAGTGTTTTTTTAATCCCACTCTCTTTACACTCAATTGATGTTACCTTCTGTTCTCTAAAGCTCTGTGCAAATTTCACACCCGTAATTCATGGCAGTACTACCTGTATAGCAACTGGTACATTTTAGTTTTGGACCCACAAGCACTGTCCAAGGGATTGTGCATTTTTCAACAGCAGATGCTAGATGACAAAAAAGTTTATACTTCTTTCCTGAAGATCTCAGAAGCAATTGATTTAGATCCAGGTTTTTCTTTGAGGGCTTGGTGGGTACTGAAGTGCATTTTTTTAGGGGCTCAAGGTTTGTTTTTTTTATTATTATATCAGTAGGTAGCAGTAAGTGGCTGCATTGTGAGTGAGTCATAAAAACATTTATTCAGTTGTTTCATTCAAAATGTTGCTTAAAGGAAAAATGAACTTTTATTGAAAGTTTACTCACCCTCAGGCCATCCAAGATGTAGATTAGTTATTTCTTCATCAGATCAGATTTGGAAAAGTTTTGCTTTACATTACTTGCTCCCCAATGTGTCCTTTGTTGTGAATGGGTGCCATCAGAATGAGAGCGCAAAAAGCTGATACAAACATCACAATATTCCACAAGTAATCCACATGACTCCAGTCCATCAATAAATGTCTTGTGAATGAAAAGCTGCATGTTTGTAAGAAACCAAAACACATTTACTCACATTACTCACCCTTTATTCACCCTGATGTTGTTCCAAACCTGTGTGAGTTTCTTTCTTTTGTTGAGCACAAAAGAACATATTTGGAAGAATGTGGGTAACCATACAGTTGACAGTAGCCATTGACTTCCATAGTATTTTTTCCACAGTCAACTGTTTGGTTACCCACATTCTTCAAAATATCCTCTTATGAGACTGACTATACAGAATTTTAAATTTTGGGTGAATTATCCCATTTTTTTTTTATTATTATTTTTTTTTTTTTATTGTGCCATTTACTGTTCAGTTAATTGTCTCAAAATGTTCTGTGGTCCCATGAACAAAAAATGTGAAATCACATACTTCTCGGAGTCCTATACCTGCTGTGAAGCTGCCATTAAGATGAATGGAAATGCAATCAGATTACTCTCCATGTATTATAGACATCCTTGTTTTCCAGGGTTATATAGGGACATCTGTCCACTCACCATTCAATTCACTTCTGCTTCTCTAGGGCCTTATTTTGGTGTATCGATCCAGGTTTCTGAAAGCTAGAATGCCATTGGTGATTTCTCCTAATGCTGTCTCATGCTTGTGAGCAGGCTCTGCTTTGAGGAGCAATAATCTTGTTCACGTTCAACACCTTGCTGCCTCCATCCTGTTCACTAAGATGGAAGCAGGCAGCATTTTAATTTGGAATGTTTCTTTCACTTTGCCTGAAATGCTGCCTCTGTTGCTGATCAATTATTCCCCCCAATAGATGACAGAAGACAGCTATTAAGTTATGTGGGCAGGATTGCATGGAGAGAGAGCTGGGCAGATGCAGACCAGAAGCTGTCATGTTTTTTGGGGAACTCTGGGGTACATCGTGGCCAACAGTGGGCGGAACGAGTGAACTTTGTCAGGGATGTTGCAAGCAGCGGTGTTCTGGAAGAGTATGAGATATACAGAGGAGGGTACGTCCACCGAGACTACAGCAGGGGAAGGTGAGGTTCATGTCAGCCTATTATTTTGAATGGCTCTGACATGAAAAGGTGAAGATGGCAATTAAAAGGCATGCTAAAAATATGCTGGCAATCTCCCTTTCAACTTCTGTCTGAAGCTTCTAAGCTTGAGTAAGCCTGATTTGTGCTCCTGCTTATTGGTTCAGGGGTTGGCCTCTCTTGTCAACTTACATCAGCTCAGCAGTTATCATGTTAATTTTGATTCGGTTATGCATGTGTTTCTGACTCTTTTGCTTAACCTTGCTGATGAAAGGGAATGTGAGGTTTTTATTAGCACTCAGGAGCATCTGTGTTCAAGGTTAAGACGAAAAAAGCTTGTTTAACGCTATATTTTATTGAGTACATATTGAATATTCACTTACTAGCCATGATCCTCTTGCAGTAC
Source organism: Cyprinus carpio (assembly GCF_018340385.1). NCBI lineage: Eukaryota > Metazoa > Chordata > Actinopteri > Cypriniformes > Cyprinidae > Cyprinus > Cyprinus carpio. Next base: position 26,641,490 of record NC_056572.1, read on the forward strand.
TGTATATTTCCATGTAGGGGAGACCAGGGTTGCTTGTGACATTTTTTATTGGTGCAGTCAAAATTTAAATGATTTACTCAAATGAATTAGATGTCGATTCACTAATCAAATTAATTGTAGTTATTTGCAGTTAATGGAATTAATTGTACTTTAGAAGACATTACATTGTTCACATAAGCCATTTTTGATTAAAGAATTTGCAATAATGTATGTATTTAAGTGATACTTATACAGTTTAAATTGCTTAAATGGTATAAAATGTTAAAGTTTGTCAAATTTTCATTATTTATTTATTTTCATTATTTATTTTCAGTTTTGTCATACAATTCTTGTAATTGATATAACTAATGTCCCATTTGTTTACAACTTTACAACAATAGAACTTGATATTTCTGGTAGGTTTTTTTTATGTAAAAAATTACAAATAAAATAAAAATAATATTATTTTTTTTTCCTAATGTTTTTATTTTCACAACTAACTTATAGTCATGCTAATGCCGCATCTTTAATTAGCCGTCATGGTAACATACAAATCAATTTTTGTGTATTTTTGCACTCAGCTATGCATATTGTCACAATTATACTCTGCCTCCACAGCACAGCTAAATTTGGAAGTTGAAAGTCTAGCATTTGCTTCCATTCTTTCCAAGTGGGTGTAGATTTTGCCGCCAACTCCAAAGCCATTATTCACAGCACTGCCAAAAGAATATATAAAGTTTTTACTGGAGCACCTTTCACCTCATTTAGTATGTCAACACTCAAGATGTATTATTCATAAGTTTATTTTCATCATTTCCCCTCTAAGTCTTGGACTATTTGTCTTTTTCTTTTGGATACAGTTTGTTTGTGTATCTAGGTCAATACAGTATGACTCAATATGATGAAGAACAGATTAATCATCATGATGTCTACAAAATGCTTCACGGTTGCTGGCTGTTGTAAAACCTCGAAATGATAAACAGCAGAATAAAATGTTGTGGTCATTACTGTTGACGTCTGTATCAACAACTACCAAACTCAATTATCAAGAACTTTATTGCTGTTGTAAAAGTAACAAAATTAAATGCATTTTGAATGCATCTAGGACCCCATGGCCATGCAAGGAGAATTTGTTTGTGTTCTCAAGACATTCACACATATTACCTGAGATTTTAGAAAGCTATAAAATATGTTTGTGAATATTTGGACTATTGTTCTCTGTTGTTGAGAGAGCTACCAGGGCATGTTAGAAGTGGTGCCAAATCATTTTTTTTTTTCAAATAGACATTAATAAAACAGTCCGAGGCTGGAGTTTGTTACCGCTTAACTCTTAAATGAATGAGTGTATAAATTCTCTAAACAACCAGTGATGGGCAGTAGTGCTATTATGAATAGACAATCTATTATTAGTTTGGCTACATTTGTCATGAATTGATAGATAGCATTTTAGCATTTTACTATTTTACTATTTTTGTTGATGACAGATGCTTTTTCCCTGATAGTATTTCAGCAACCGCTTTGCATTTGTCGTTTACCCTCTGCTAGTTAGAATCAGAACTATCTATGTGCTAATTTGAGAAGTATAATAACAATTTTTTAAGGACTGAAAATAAGATTTTGACTTTATACAGTACTAGTGTTATATTGGTATCAATGGTTAGAGGTTGACAGTTTAAAAGCCAAATATCTGAGAGGGGAACTTGCTATTGGTCTAAGCGGTACGTTAAATACTGTATTGCCAGGTGCATCTCAAAAAGGTAACAAAGAATTTGAATACTTCGTCACAGATAGAGAAAAAAGATCACAGAACATGGGCAGCTGTACAGCAATACCCCTAGAGCAGGTGACAGTGAAACTGAAAGGTTTTTGAACACAATGACAGCTGTCAAAGAAAGCGCCCCGGAAAGAATTTAAATCAGGATTTTCCTTTTCATGGCACATGCTTTTATCTCTGGATCTCTCAGCTGGTAAAGGAAAAATCAATGCAAATTCAATTCACATTAAAAGCATTTAATTAATTTTTAAATACTAAATAAATACTTTTAACAAAATAGGAATGGTAAAAATCACATCACATAGTTTTGTAGGCACAGAAAACACTCTAATTAAATCAATGCCTTTTACAGCCACAGGCTAATTCATTATCAATTGTGCAAACATAATACTGAAACTTTACCGGTATGCAATATGGCAACACAATGATTTTCCTATTCATTGCTTGTTATATGTTACATAACCTGACTTTAATGGATTGAACTTTTTTGTTATAATTTTAACCTGACTAGTATTGATTGGCTGCTTGCCTTGTATTCAGGCATTTACACATCCAGTCATTCTGCATTACTCATTTCAGAGCCGCTCTCAAAGAGAATTTCATTGCTATTTATTCCCTCCAGTGTTTTTTTTTTTTTTTTTTAATATTTTTTTTAGGTTCAGTCTTAATATAGGTGGACAAATCAGTATTTACAATTTTAAAGGTTGAGTTGATGTGACTTTCCTTTTTCCTATATTAAGGTGAGGAATTTTGCATTGTTTATGAAACACTAGAAAAACAAGAGACAATAGAGTTATTCATAAAACCCAGCAAATGCAACACTTAAGAAACAAGCGTAACTGTTTTCTGGCTCTTGGACTGTTCTTTTATTTTAATACCTTTTATTCAACAAGATTCTATCAGCAATTCAGATGTTGTTATTTTTCAGACATCTTCATGACCCTAGATGTGTCTCTGTGTTCATTCACTGAGTTTGCTTGTGAATTAATTTATTTTCATTTAAATAATTATGTGTATAGCCAATACTGTGGATATATCCAAAAGAGGCTAAAAAAACAGATGAAAAAAGAAAGGATTAATTTCCTTCAAATTTTCAAGCTCTTTATAATAAATCACATAAAATCAAAGCTAAATCAATAAAAGTGATATGAAAAAACAGATGCGAAGATACTGAAGACAAGTGTATATGTATACACAGGGAACAGAATACCTGTGAATATTATACATATTAACATGTTTGCTTGTACATGAGAATGGTAGTGATATCATACCATCCAATGTTTTGCTATTGTAACATCAGGTCATTACATGTGTGATAACATATTTGTCAAAGAAGCCCTGGAACATTCATAATGTGTTTGTTTTTGCTTTAACTATATTGTGTGCTTGAATTGTGCCTCCAGACAATGAAGTTAGAGCACAACTAGCACTTGTGATGACCTTGTTATCTTGTTTTGTTCACAAGATGTCTGTTTATAAGAAAGGAAAGCTTCTTATCTCCCAAGAGCCTACAGAATTTCCTTCTTGTGTGTGGGGTGGTAATTGTAAAAGACAATTTAACACCCTAAGGTTTAGTGAAACACAAGAAAAGTGTACACAAGCTTTCTGCTCTACTCTTACAAAAAAAAATCAAAAATAATAATAATAAAAAAAAAAAAAAAAACACAAAAAGAAAAAGAAAATACTGAATGAAAACAGTGTGTTGAAGTTATAGCTTTAGGCCACCATCAGGGTGGGGGGTCAAGTAAACAACTCTCGGAAACATCTGAAATACAGCAGTACATGGGTATTATTTCTGTGGAGATGTTGAGTGTTTGAGAACTTAATGCGTGTAGCATGTAGGCAGCCGTAATCAGCACTGCAGCGTGACTTAAGGTCTATACTTAGGGGCCTCATTTTGAGATCTTGTATGAAAACACGTCACTCTTTAACCCATCCAGACCCAGTGCCCATTCCAATGGACATCACTTTTCTCTGGTGTTTTATCATGATTTTACCCAATCACAAGGGAGTAAATTGGATGTTGTCAAATCAATCTATGAGTCATTTCTTTTCCAAAGAAAGCTTTATTGAAATGGACAGTTTGGTCATGTTGTAAGCAAAAGAAAATACAGAATACTACAGATAAATAAATACTGTATGTATTTATTCTGAGAAGCACTTAAGTGTCTTAAAGTACCTTGAATATACAATGTTTTTGTATAATTCATATATCAGGTTAATTTAGAAGGGTTTAAAATAACCAAGGACAAATTAATCACAATGGACAGTGGTTCTGAAGAATAGAAACATCCAGATACAAATATCTCTGTTTTCAAAAAGTGATATTTTATTTGAAACTAATATATTTTGATTATCTTTTTATGGCTCCATGCACATCAGAAAAGCAATGGTCATATTTTTGTGTCCTTGGAACATAATTCGAGTCTGATACAAGTGGTATCAGACTCGATACCACTTATACAAATGGTATGTCTTTAATTTGAAAACTAAGGTATAAATGATTTATTATGAAATGAATATTGAATTAGATTATGCTGTACAGGTGTTTGATAGCTGTATAACGTTGTATAAACAACTTTTTACCACTACCATAAGCAAGGTCCAGTAAAATAATTAAGGAGTTAAAAGAATGATTAAAAATTCATTATAAACAAAATTATTTATTACACTGCTAATACACACATCCAGTATCTCCCCGCACAGCTTACATTTCTCAAACATACCATTCAGAATATACTTTTTGAGCTCTGAAATGTTTGGCTCAGGGGTGTTAAGTTGTATTATACAAATGGCCATCTCTGTAATTGCCAAGACATTTGTCTTTATGACATCAAAATCACCTTTCTATAATAATATCTATTCACAAGCCAACACATTGCAGCCAAATAGATTTTGATTGGTTGTCTCTGTCTGACATGCTTCCAAAAAGCTTTATTTTATTAAATAGCCAAATGTGCTTCTTGTCTCTCAGAATTAACAATCCAAGAATACTGATGGAATAAAGGCAATATTGAGGGGGTATCTGGTGGTATAAGAGACGACATGGCACATGGATCTAATGCTGTTAGTTTAATTGAACATGGCAGTTATAAAGGCAGCCAGTGCTGATATCTGCCATGGGATTCAGTTAAAGAGGAAATGTGGAAAATGCTTGCTTTTCTTTGTTGTATACTCAGAGGGTTCAGTTTTTTATCTGTTTATCTGTCTTTTGTTTGGTTGCACTCCATAATCAGACAAGCTGACACAATAAGTATTCGATCTTGATTTGACAGACATAAATTACCTTTAACTTATACTGACTGAAAATGCAGGTCACATAATGTGGCCTCAGAAAGTATTTGTGCTAAAAACACACCTGATGAATGAATGTCATTGCATTAGATAATGACAAACCAAGTGACATTTAAGTAAATTGTTTTATTTTTGCAATTACTTACCAATGGTCCTAGCAGAGCATCCACAGATACAGTTCCATATTTATTATGATGAACAACATGCTCCACTAGGTTTGACAACCAGAAGGTGTCCAAATACTGCTTTTTTTTTTTCTTTATTTTAGACAATACATCTGCTATTCATCATAGAAATAACTCTGTTTGAGAAGTGTGTTTGTTCTTTATTTCTTTAGAAATGCCACTTGGTTTAATACTTTATCTGTTGACATTTATATGCAACCACAATGCAGTAAGTATCCAAACACTTTTGGAGCTGTATGTACATCTGAATGTTCCCCATTTAGTTCAATTCACTATATCTTGAAGACCAAGACGTTTTCTGAGTTTTTTAACCTCAGAAAAAGTTCAGAAAGTGGGAAAATGTGAAACAAGTGCAACGATCAGAACTAGCCATCCTCAAGAAAGAAAGAAAAAAGGGAGATCACCAAATTAGCTTTAGGTTTCAACGTTAGAGGCAGAGGTGTAAACAGGACAAAAACAGCAAGTACTTTTCAGAAATCTGCTTTGTACAGATAGGTGGCAGGAAGAAATCCTTGTTGACAAAAACAACAAAGAAAAAAATGTATCAAAACAAAACATTTTGTATCACATTTCAGTTGCAGTTTTGCCACAGGCAATGAATGACTTAACATTTTTAGAGAAGGATTTTATTGAATGACTAGAGGAAAATAAATGTTTTGACTTATTCCTACCCTGTATTCAGTACAAGTAACACAACGCAGGATACTAGAACACCATCCCTACAGTGATGCTTGGGGGGAAGTTGCTCCCATGGACTAGAAAAGTCAAGATTAAATATAAATATGAAGCTAAATACAGAAGAAAAAAAAAAAAGAAAAAAGAGTGCTGGGGCTAACAGGACTGAGACATGAAACTTTCACCAAAAGCCACACAGAGTGATTTAAATTTAGAAAGTTTTGTTTCCTGAATGTTATTGTGTTATAAAAATGTGAAATAACTGTTCACAAATGGTCCCCATCCAACTAGTTTTGGCAAAATATCAATTTGGGTAACACTGTATTTTACAGTGTCTTTGTTACATGCACATACTATAGTAATAAACAACAAAAAAATAAACAAAAAACAAAAAAAAACAACAAACAAACCAAAAACAAAACTAAAACAATATTAATTACAACTTAATAATTAAAACTAATAAAATAATATACCAATATTACAGTATGTAAATATACAATTACACTGTAAAGCAAGAACACTACTTTAAATAAAATGTTACCTCAAACTATTTTAGTATTGTGAATTGTAAGTTATTAAATATATCATAGTTCCATGCTGCTCCACGACAAATCGGAAAACTTTTAAATATGTTATAGTAGCACCTTTGATGAAAAATGTAAGAGCTGGAGGATGTAATAGTTTTTTTTTTTTTTTTTTGGAAAATAAGTATGGATTTCCATATAATTTACAGTTTTAAATCTAAATAATAATCAAAAATAAATAAATAAAACATTATACAGTATATTTTACAGTATATTGTTGCAATTGTATAGTAACTGTATTTTTTCTAATGTAATAGTTGGTTCCCATTATTTGCAATTATGTTTTATTTATATACTGTTATGTATTATATGCTTTTTGTCTGTATTTTTGTATGGCTGTTTGCACTGTTTATATACTGTACAGAAACGGGCCACAGTTTATGAAAAGGTCACTTATGATGAACTTTATCATGTGAATTATCATGTAGGTTTCCATATTACAACCTATATTTAATAGTTATCAGTACATTTCAGATTCAAGGAACAAAGCAGATTTATGCCATTCATATTGGTTGGTACATAAACTATTTATCAATTAATGAACATGATTATACCTGCTATTGATACATGATTTTGTTACTGCAAATTTAACAGACATTTCTTACATTGCACTGTTTAAAATGTCTAATGCAACTGCAATTTTCATATGTAGTTTCAGACTGGAGCAGTGTGAACTTTAAATGACATTTAAGTTTTTGGA